>NW_019737420.1:0-17029 GCF_002891405.2 Cryptotermes secundus
AATGGAATATTTGATGAAACCATCATAGTACAAAGATCCTTTGAAGACTCGGAGGCTTTTCCTGATTTTGGTGAACTGGAGGATGACTTTTCAAACAACAATCGCTGTCTACTTTCCGTGAATTTCTCTGTTTACACAGCTTCTATGTTTAGCTGTATTGCATTGTTGTTGCACTGTAAAACGTTTGTCTGCTGTAACTTTCACTTCACACATTTTGCAAAATAAAATTTATCCGTCAGTACTGAAATATTTGTCACCAAACTCTTTAATAAAACCACACAACTTCATGCTATTAGAGCACTTGACTTTAGGCATCTTGAAACTATACTGAACAACTGAAGTTATGAATACAGTACTGTATTGGGCGGGTTTCGGGGAGAGGGTAGAAATTTACCGCTTTGTGGATGGAAAAATTTGTCACCAATATGCAAGAAACGAACTGGACTTCAGGTATCACTGCAGTGGAGGAGAAAAAGAGACACAGACAGACAGAGGCAGAGGTGGCAATTTCTCTTTTCAAAGTGGTTGATTCTATGCCAGGTCAAGAACCATTACCCTTCACACTGTACAGTATTCCTTCAAATCCTGTTACACAAGGCCAAATATTTCTAAGAAATGAAGTTCCAAATAACATCGTTGCCAATACTTGCAAATATATTTCTGAGCAATAAGTGAAACTCGCCTAAAATATGACCAAAAATATGGTTTTATATCACTTTGGGCCCAAATATGACCCAAAGCTAAAATATGGTTCAAATATGCATTTATATGACCAATAAAAACAGTATTTTCATGTTCACAAGAGTCAGAAATGCGTTTATATTTAATTATACATGTGAAAAGATGCCAGGATAAAAATATGACGTCATGGAAATCCGAGCCCTAGTAATGACACATGCTTTGGGGAGGTTGACTGGTAGTGCTGCTAGTGGTGGCTGGCAGAACTATGGTGTGGTGGTTGACGATATGCACCTCACAAGAGTGTTTTTGAGTGAGTTCATAGAAATGATAAATTCTTTGAAATCTTTGTTGTTGGGTGAGAATTCTAATTGCTTGGGGACCAGATAACTGGGAGTTTATGTCCCAATGATTTTGGCCCCTTATTAAGAAGTAATGTAATAATTACTGATACCTGGTTCCCAAGTATTCTTTTTTAAAATTATGATAGGGGCTGTATGATTGTACCAGAAAAAGTATTTGTCTATTTAACAGTGCTTTATTAACACATTAAAGATGGGCGATTTAGACATTTAAATCACCCTGGGGACCAGCATTATTAAACCTACTATCCTAACTTTTGCACTGTTCACTTCAAAAATTAATATAACATTTCCCAATTAATTTTATGAACTAAAATTTTTGGAGAACACTTACCAATGCCCCTTGAAGTGCTCGAGAGTGTGATATTTCTGGAAACCTTCCCCTTTGTGAAGTGCCGTTACACAGAACTTGCAATGTAGACAGTCATACTCCATTTATTTTTTTGTGAACTGTGCAAACACGACATTGCCTAGAAGGATGCTTCCCCTTGGTATGTTCACTCTTCACAATTTCATGAGGGTATGTCTCCGCATATCACCCGAGAGTCACCCCGGGGGGTCCACATGAGGCCTGCATGGGGTGGGAGTTGATGGGCCCGGTCGCTCAGTATCTATGCAGCTGCACGGCAAAATAGTGAGGCATAGTGTGTTGCAACCTAACATGTCCTAAAATCATGATCTCATGCGACTGGTCCTTTAACTGTTAATTTTTCGGACTATGTAGCATCAACACTGGGGTGGTGAGGGAAGGTTGTCTAATAGGTGGAGGCCTTCTTTGAAGGCCCATCACTAAGCCAGATGAGCTGTAAGGTGTGCAAATTGCATGGAAGTGTTATTAACCAAGCAAGAAGTACACTGGCATAAGAGGTGAGTAAAGCTATCTCTGCAACAGGCTGTGAAGGCCCATAAGGTTGTGAGAGGTTGAGGTACTCACATCTTCTAGACAGCCGGCCCACAGATGGTGGTAAGGTTGTCAGCCTTACTTGCTTGAAGCCCTTTGGCCTCCCCAGGAAGATTACTGGTGCTCATTTCTGTTAGAGGCTGAATCGACCCCAGGGCCATAGTCTAGCTGGAAGGATTAGGTAAATTTAAAAAATCCACCTCACTGGGACTCAAACCTTCTGGCTTGTAGCATGGAAAAACTACTATATTTAAAAGTTTCAGTTAAAAACTATTTGAAAACTAAAACGTAAGCTGATCTCTTCATTTTATGCCATCAGAGTTTGTAATGTGGGGACATATTCTGCTTCACTGGATGAGTCAAACGTTTAAAAAACTTACAGTTCACAAACATTTAAGATTCTAAGATTAAACTAATATAAATTGAGGTAATTCCTCAACAAAGGACATATTCTGCTTCACTGGATGAGTCAAACGTTTAAAAAACTTACATTTCACAAACATTTAAGATTCTAAGCTGAATTTATATTAGTTTAATCAACTAATATAAATTCAGGTAATTCCTCAACAAAGGACAGTACAGAACACTAGAGCTATTTAGTGCTAGAATATGAAAAAAAGAAAAAGATAAACTAACAAAATATTGTAACAAACAGTGATATAAATATTTTGGTAGGTAGTTTCACTGGCACCAAACAGTTTCTTGTTGCTTTGAAGAGCAATGCGCACAAAGGTTCCTCTGTTTCTTTGCAAAGTGTGTGCTAACATTAAGTGGACCCATTCATCACCTTCTGGGTCCTCTGAGAATAGTTCCAGCAATATAGAAAGATGTTCAACTTTCTGTTGATCAGCAGTCATCACTTATTCTGAGTCTGATGAACTGTTGATTCTTAATAGAAGATGTCTTCTGTTTTTGTGATTTCAAAGGTTTTAATTTTACTAGCTTCATATTGACCTCAGTGTTTGTCCTGTCCTCCACCTATGACTTGTTTTTCTGTATGTAAACTAATTTCCTTTCATTTCCAGGTACATGCGTTTTCATCTGAGATCTTTGAAGTCCCTTCTTGTTTACAGGCTTCTTAAAGGTCACCTAGATTCTTGTATGAGCAACTTGTAATCACTTGGCGCTGAACCTACAAAAGATTGATCTTTTGACATTTCTCAGAAAATATAGGAAGAGGAGAAATATTGATAGCTTTAACTTGATCACAGGAGGTGCATGGTTGAGGTTATTTGGGGATTTCAACAGAAGCGTCCTCAAAGTCTTTCTCAACAACTAGAAACTTGTGGGGCCTGAAGAGTTTGCTATTGCAAGGATAGAAACCATCTTTCCTGGAACCACTGGCACTATTTTCAGCAGGGACTGTGTTCATATATGTGTTTCCAAGTAATTCACCTACCTGGTAGACAGGATAGCTTAGTCGGTATAGCGACTAGTTACAGGCTGCACCAAGAGGTTGGAGTTTGAGTCCCAGTAGGATTGAGGATTTTCACTTCTCCACATCTATTCAATGGCTGTTTCCCCCCTGGGTAAAGTGGCTGGGCTATGAAGCTGACCCCTCACCTCCAACTAGTGCTGAGTTCAAGAAAATATAGATCTATACACCCACTCCCCCATATGCCTTCATGGTGTAGTGCTTAATTAGTTAAGCACAAGGACAACTTTACCTTGGTGCTAAACCTCTGCTTCCCCCATACATCTTAATGGTGTGGTGCTTCATTGTGGGAGCCCCAGGAAGGATGGCCAGGGTTCAATTCCCATCAGTGGAAGAGATTTTTCTGTTCACCATAGCATCCAGACTGGCTCTGGGGCCCACCCAGCCTTCTGTATAGTGAGTACCAGGTGCTCTATCCCAGAGGGTAAAGTGACGGGTGTTAAGCGGACCAGTCACCACCATCTAAAGCTAAGGTTAAGAATGGTGAATCTTGCTTCAATGAAGTTTGCCTCTGTGAAGTCTTGCTTATCTCCATTAAAATGGCCTTCCGTATGGTCTATGCATTTCTGTATGCAGTATCATTTGTATACTTAACATGATTGTTATGGTAGAAAGTGAATGTGGAATTTTGTCTGTACTGTGTGTTCATTTGCAGGTATGATCGTGATGGCTTGGACCCATATGGACCACCTGCAAGACGGTAAGAGTTGACACCTCTGTTATCACTTTTTGTATTTGATGCACTGGGCTAGTGAGTTTGTCCTTTGTTACACATGGTGAGTTGGAAATAATACACTGCAGGGATAGTCACTGGTATTATGAGTGTGGATACTCTATTGTGGTATATACCAAAAGGGGTCTCACTTCCTGTGAATACTGTTTTTCTTTATTGCCTGGCTAACAATAAGGGGGGGTAAGTTCATTAGGAGGAATTTTGTCAATCTATTTTGATACCTTTGTTTCTTCATTGATATAATACATTGCTTTATTGACAACCAAACATAATCTGTATCTGTAGTGTAGTCACCCTGGCCTCCAAAAATGCTCCACTCATCTGCTAAGTATGGTGTATGTATGGTTACCAATGTCATCCTTGAGGGGGATTACTCTGAACTTACCAAAGTAATTAGTCCTATGCTGTTCCTGTCATGATAATCCTGATGATTTTCTGTAGCATACAATTACTGTAAATGTGGTTGTCGGTTCATAGTCGCTGAACATACTGCATACATGTACAAAAATACGTCAAGATTGTTATACTAATAATTGATTTTGATGTGTCAGTGTGATTTATCTTTTGTGATGACAGTGCTTGTAATTATGTATGAGAGGTTATGAATTAGAGGTCATAGCTGAATACAATTCTGGATCAGTTCGAAGTATTATAGTTAACAATCAGGTTCCTTCCGTCAAATGTGACACTTTTTAAGTTTTCCACCTCGTCACCACCTGCCTTACATGTTTCGGCTCACCACGGAGCCATCATCAGAGGCATTTATAGTAGAAAAAGAAATCACCAACACACAAAACTTCACTTTGTCCAAGATAGCCACGTTCCAGTTAATTAAAATAATTACAAANTCTGGATCAGTTCGAAGTATTAGAGTTAGGTAGTCTGTCCCCATAGTAGATAATAACTACAAAGGTGACCAGTGAACCTCAGCAAAATTCTATACTGTCTTGGAGCTCTTGTTTAGGTAATTGCCTGAACAGTAAATAACTTCAAATTACAATATTATATTTAAGTATCCTGTTGCACTCTATACGATATACATATGACATAAACACCGTCCCAAGTGCAACAATTTATTGTAGTTCTTTTGTCTTGCCCTCTTCTACACTACATGTTTCGGCCGCAAACGCCCATCATCAGGTGTATGCACTTACGTAGCTGTTACACTGCATCTAGTTTAAAATTTAAAACCATAAGTCTTCACAATTGTTCTTTTCGTAGTTACCAACAGGTTTCGATTTATCAGAATCTACTTCGCTGATATCTGTCTCCTTTGTGCATTATCTTTGTTCCCTACACGTAGTAAAGATAAGCAGTGGCCGCACACAGGGAGCCTACACAGAATAACAGTGCTGAAAACAAGAAGTAGCTGCTGCAGCACTACAGACATAGGGCGAGTAACCCTGAGAATTTTAATTTTCAAAAGAATTTTAAATTAGAACTGAAGATTTTAAAAGTGCCGGTTCATAATATCAAAATTGACAAGTGTAGGCAACAAAGATAATGCACAAACCAGACAGATAGCGAAGTAGATTCTGATAAATTGAAACCTGTTGGTAACGACGAAAAGAATAATTGTGAAGAATTATAGTTTTAAATTTTAAACTAGATGCAGTGTAACAGCTACGTAAGTGCATACACCTGATGATGGCCGTTTGCGGCCGAAACATGTAGTGTAGAAGAGGGCAAGACAAAAGAACTACAATAAATTGTTGCACTTGGGATGGTGTTTATGTCATATAACTTCAAATTATTTGTGGGTTCAACATTATTAACATTGTTTTAACTTCATATTGGGGCACATGGTAGCATAGTGAGTTGAGACACTATGCTACAAGCTGGAAGGTCATGGGTTCAATTCCCAGTGAGGTCATTCTATTTTTCAGTTCACTTCATTCTTCCAGTCACACTGTGGCCCTTGGGGTGACTCAGCCTCTAACAGAAAATAGTGCTAGGAATCTTCTGGGGGTAAAGGGCGGCTGCCACCTAAGGCTGGCAACCTCACTATCTGTGAGCAGATTACCTTGACGCTTCATGACCCAGTTGGCGTCCATGGCTTGTTACAAGGATACTTTTTTAATTCCTTTTTCATATCATTGGAATCAGAGCTGTATTTGTCTCTCACAGTAATTTTTATTGGTGGAGTCAAGAGTAGAGTTAAATGGGAGGGCTCATGACACTAGTGCGATAGGAAGTGTAGTATGTGTTGTAACTGACCATGAGAAGTTCATGCTACCAATACATGCAGTATGCTTAAGGCAATTACTGAATGTGAAAACAACTCAAACAGTGAAGATGCTTGGTTGTTGTATACCTACATGCTTCTCCCTGTATAAAATGTGGAAGTTAGGCTCCTTGGTTTATACCATAATATTGCAGTCAGCTGTTTTCTAGGTAAAGGAAAGTGCTGAGAAGGTAAAATATCTGATATTCAGTGCTGATGCAAAGAGTTGAGGAAGACAGGAGAATTTTTGTTATACATATTCCTAAGAAAAGCTCAGCATTTTCCCATATATTTGTTTTTGTACTGTTCCATTGGTTGTTATTTAATTTCATGCTAGTTGCTTGATAATGTAAGAAATGTTTCATTTTCGTGCCAGAGTGGTCTGTTAAGGTGGGACCTATCTCACTGTCATACTTCTCAAATTAGTAGGGTTTGCTTTCATGTTGCACAGCATCAGTAATATTGTCTGTGACTGAAAGACCTGTGCTATAAAATTGAAATTGGTGGCATTTAACATATGAAAGATTGGGAGTGTTTGAGCTGTATCATATTGCACCAATGCATTTGAAGACAGTGTGGGATAGATGCATGAAATTAAAATTCCAGTTGGAAGATTCTGAAGAAATTAAAGGAGTATTGTACAATGAAGCCTGGTACTAATATATTGGTGATCAATTTATATTGGAACATTAGGTGCTTAGGGAACAGGGACGTAGTAGTTTATTTCAGTCTTAACTGCATTTGTTAATACAGTTTTTCGCAGTGGATGTTACGTTCAGTTCAGAGTTAATTCTCTTGCTCTTTGTTGCTTCTGCTCATATCTGAATTATTGTAAGAACAAGGGTTAACTGGGCGGGGCAGACTGGCTTTGAATGATAATTGTTGATCACTGGTTCTGAAACTTCCTACCATCTATTGCTTGATCTTTCTATGTTGAAGTTTTGGCATGTAGTATGACAGAAAATGAAGTTGATTCTAAAGTAGTCCCTTTGTCCTCTAGACAAACTTGATTATTTCTTTACTGGAACCCTGTTGATTTCATAATTTCATAGCGTGTACAGGTACCACCCACTTGCTGGTAGCGACAATTACAATTGTACTGTATCCAGGTTTCACTGTAATTGCTGATTGATGGAAGTTCCATAGAATTGTAAGATTGGGGTCCATATTATTTCTGAGGTTCTTCTAGCATGCACCAGTCCATGTCTTGCATGCGGGCTTTTTTCACTAAACTGGTTTTTGAATGATACATTGGCACTTGGTTTTTGTGCTTTGAACACAAATGGGCTAGGCCAAGCTGTACAAACTTGGACAGTCACTGACTGTAACATCCAGTCTCTTGTATGCTTGATAAAATATCCATTTATCCCCCCAACCAATAGCAAAGCAAACTCATATTTCACAACTTGCTAAACTGTGGGAACTTCTGCCTGAGTAGTAGAAAGTGAGGGCTATAAATTTAATACTGAAGTATTAGAGTGTATCATGAGTTTTGAAATGTTCTTTTTTTTTCTTACTTGCCAAGGTGTTATATGAACAGTAAAGTTGTTGGTTATTGAAGAATGTTTTCAGATTACTCATATATGTATATAGCGCTTTGGAAATTGTGCTGGTCATTATTGCATTTCATTGGTTGGGGAGGGAGGGGCTGAACAAGTTGTAAGTTTGGCTTGTCTGGAGAGTGATTTCAAAGTCTTGGTCTGGGCGTTGCACTGGGTGCAGTCAGTGTATTTGTTCCCCTGCTGCTGGTGGTGGTTTAGCTAGAAATGCAGCTTAGTACCATTTTTGCTCTTTAACTTTAATCTATGACAAAATTTGGAACTTTAAGAGGATAATGAAATATCTGAGGAAGGCACTGCGTGTTGTCATATACTTCAGCAGGGCATTGTTCTTAATTTTGCAAATTGGAGGATAGCTGGTACAGCAGAATTCTCTAATAACGATCTTATTTTAAGAAGTGTCATTTAGTTGAAGACGTAGGTGGATCAAGAAAGACGTATTGCATGTATCCAAATCTAACATGACTTCGCCTAATTTGGAAGCTTGAAATTAAGTAACTTATTATTATTAAAATCATGCATTTCATTTTTCCAAACATTTCTAAAACTTGTTCCATGCCATGTATTTGAATTCATGTGCCCAAATAAATGAATCTTTTACCACACTTTTATTGGTCTTTTCTCTCAAAGCATGGTGTAATGGGAACAAGTGGTAGTAATGAAGAGTTCTATCTTATGGGGTATAATGTTTTGTAGCTCGTTGAAAGTCAGCTGTTTAGAAGAACATGCTGCCTTCATCTTCAAGGTTGAAGAATAAGCCAAGCAAGAAACCGGCATGAAAGCAGCCTGCTTGCTGCCTTCTTTCATGCTAGTTTCTTGCTTGGTTTATTCTTCAACCCTGAAGATGAATGCTGCATGTTCTGTGAAACATTGGTTGACTCTCAACAGACTACACAGCATTCTTCTTCATAACCACCACTGTGAGAACCTCCCGTCCTACAAAGTAATAGTAATGCTTTTATCGTATTCTACTGTACTACACAAGACTGCCTTTGGCTTTTGACAAATTAGTGTACAAGCAAAGACTCGTTAAATAGAGTACTGTTGTAAATCTTCACTTTTATTTAAATATTGCACCATCGCTCATGTGGAGATCAAGTAATATGGCACCATTATGTAACCGACTTTTAAAAGATCAGATAATGTTAATTCATCTAAAGCAGATGTATCTTTAGTCTTAACATGTTTCCTTTGGCAGGTGTAAGTCGTTTCCTGTGCTTAGATTCAGATGTTATGGATCCACATTAGTGTCTTTATCATCTCTCTTGTGGTAGAGAGAGAGGATATTTATATTGCAAAGGTACATTATACCTGATTTCATGATGCTTGAGAGGCGAGGTAAACTACTCTCACCATTCCCCTGTGGTCCGTAATGTAGTGACTTGTCTTACTGTCTGTCTGAAAACACTGAACTGATAGTGGAACTTAGTGGAACTTGCACAAAATACAAACAAGTAAGCTGCAAGAAAGATATTCACCAAGGAGTGTAGTGCAACGATTAGTGTTGCTGTGTTCTGAAGNACCCCAGAATGAAAAAATGACCTTAAACCAAAAAAATGACAAAAAATTGCCTATAAAATTTACATTTCTGTAACCAGCAGCTCAAATCTGAGATTTATATATTTAAGAGCATCGCATAGGGTACAAGGAAAAAAAGATGACATGTCATCAAAATCCGGGCTCTGCTTATCACACTTTGGATCCACCAGTTTTGTTCCTGATTTGGCTTGGCGTAGGCTATAAATAGTGGTATATGATATAAATTACGTCCTAAGTGCAACAATATATTGTAGGTCTTTCGTCTTGCTTTCTTCTACACTACATGTTTCGGCCACAAACGGCCATCATCAGGTGTATACACTCACGTAGCTGTTTTACACTGCACCCAGTTTAAAATTAAAAACATACAGGTCTTCCCAATTGTTCCCTTCATCGCTGCTAACAGGATCTACTTCGCTGATATTTGTCTGATTCGTACCTCATCTTTGCCACCCACACACGTCAATTTTGACNCCTTCATAAACGGGCACTTTTAAAATCTTCAGTTCCAATTAAAACTTCTTTTAAAATTTTTTTCCAAATTTTAAATTTAAATTTAAAATTCTCAGGGTTACTCGCCCCACGCCTATAGTGCTGCAGCGGCTACTTCTTGTTTTCAGCACTGTACAGGTGTTATTCCGTGTAGGCTCCGTTTGCATGCCGCTGCTTATCTTTACTATGTGAGCACATGTAGTAAAGATAAGCAATTCAATCTTCCTATCCTCTCTGATCTGATCCTAGTTACAGACACTCATTATATAGACTCCCCATGGACCACATAGATAACACTTTTCGTTCTTGTAGCATATTGTTACCCAGCAATGAGCTGTTTACCAAGAATCTTTCTTCCCAGGAACTTGCTTATCGAGCCAGTGCCTAGGAATGGGAATCTGTGTTACACTATATTTAAAGTAGTGAACATAACTGTATGTGGGTTCTGTTCCAGTGACAGCCCTACCCCACCAAAGTGACCAACCCCCATATTGTAGTGTTTACTTTGCCTCTCAGGCATCATGGAATTTATAAAATGCAGGATGTATGAGAAATAGCGGCAACATTTAGTAAACCAGTACACGTATTTCAGTGGAAAGGAACATAACGTGCCTTGAGTATAAGCACCTAACATGCCTTGTCCCCAAGTCTGGGAGGCGATGGATGCCAGTGCCATTAGAACCATTCTGTTTATACAGTATGCGTCAAAATATGCAGTACTGAAACTCGCATCTCGAACACACGTGTGCATTTGTCGACAGGGCATAGCTCCAGTCGCACGTGTTTCAAGTAGTGAAAAGGAAGTTGTGTTGTGCAGTTGTTGGAAATAGGTCTCTTGACGGAGGCAAAGGTATTCATAGTTTAGTATTATTTCTGCTCATATGGAAGTGGTCTCCAGACAACTCACTTCCTTGGTTGTGAGCGGCCAGATGTTATCGTCCAGAAACCGCTACATAGTACACGCGTGACGATATGGTGTGCCGTATCAGCACACGGTATATTAGGCCTCTATTTCATTTAGGATGAGGAAGGCAACACACTTACTGTCACCCAAGAATGCTACAGGGACATGGTGATCGGACCATTTCTTCAGGATTTGAGAAGGTTCTGTCGTGCAAGGGGCCTTCACATGAATAGACAATGGTATCAACGGGACATCTTTTCATTTCAGTACTGTTATTTTTTGGCGCATACTATAGTTGACAGAGACTGCCCTCTTACCTGCATTATATTCACCACACTTGGAATCCACTTGCATTAGGGGTGTTCCATAATTTTTGTAATCAGCTCACTCACATGCAGTCATGTCTGGATAGTGGGGATGGATATTTCAAAGTTCCCACTGCCAGCATGCCAAAAGGTCTGCCAGTTGGCAGCTTGCATTGTCATGCAACACTAGTAGAGAAATATGGTAGTGGTTTCACACTGCCAAGTGCAGGTGGTGCTCCAGAAATCCTTGGTAGTACTCTGCACTGACAGTATGATGTGCTGGAACCACATGATGGAGGATGTTACCATCAGTATCATAAGCCACAGTGAGCGTTCATGGCAAATTTTCTTAAGGCATAGAGAACGTAGATGGCACTATTTTATTACTGTTAATTTAATTCAGGCTTGAACGCCAGTACCCAGGTTTTGTTGAGGGCAGTGATACAGTGCAGGATTTTTTTGTATGTTACTTAATGATGCAATTTCTTTACTAAAATCCGTCACAACACAACAGTATCAAGGTCAAGGCCAAGACTGGCTCGGCTACATGTTTCAGCTATCAAGGCCATCATTAGGAAAATACATGATTAGCATATTCACACCACTGAACTGCAGGACTGGTGAAACTGGATACACGGTAATTATTACATTATAGAATGCTTGGCATAAAGGACAATGAACTAGACACTATGTATATGTGTATATATATATATATAGAGATTTTTTTCAATTGAGCTAATCCTTCGGACCGCACTATGGTCCTGGGTTTCACTCAGCATGTAACAGAAATGAGTACCAGGAATTAAATAAATAATTTTCCTGGGGAGTAAAGTGTGGCTGGCGCGTAAGGCTGACTACCTTGCCGCCATCTTTGAGCCGATTGTCTAGATAGTGTGGGACCCTCAATGTCTCACAACCCTATGGGCCTTAACGGCCTGTTACAGGGATAGCTTTGCTTTATATATATATGTGTGTGTAATTTTATGCCAAGCATATATATAAACTGGATACATGGTAATTATTACATTATAGAATGCTTGGCATAAAAGTACAATGAACTAAACTATATATATAATGTAATAATTACCGTGTATCCAGTTTTACCAGTACTGCAGTTCAGTGGTGTGATTTGCCTGATGTTGGCGTTGATAGCCGAAACATGTAACCGAGCCAGTTGTGGCCTTGAACTTGATTTTGTTGTGTTGTGACAGATTTTAATAAAGAAATTGTATATTGTAACACAACAGGATGCACGAAATGAAAATTACTGAATGCTGCTTTCAGTGTATAGGATCAGATGATAGGATGATACATGGATGATGAATTAGAAAAGTTTTGTAAGGAACAAAGCTGTCATGTGCTGATTGAGTCACTGACCCATGGAGGGCTTGTGGAAAAAGGCAAAAATTGAAGTCGGTATAAGCAGTGTCCTGACCAAGATTAGAACCCTGCACCCAAATACAAGCCTAGAACATTACCTGTAGACAGGGTGTTTTTTGGTGCAGGAATGTACCCCCTTTTTTTATACCATTACAGATAGAGGTTAGCAACCTGTGCCACTTTTCCTTATCAGTAAGATGATTTAGGACCCAGTGATGCAATTTTCCAAATCCAGATGTCTTTAATGATGTGGCCAACTGAAATGGCTTATGTCAACATTCACAACCATTTGTTTTGTCCGTTACCTGTCTCCATCCAGTTGACCTTCCAAGCCACACTTGGCAATATTTGATTGAGGTGGGGGTTGTTCAGCTTGTTAACTATCCCATGTAATATCATGACCTTGGTGAAATGCTTTCACCCCTCATGCAGCAGCGTATTCCTGATCTCACTAACATCCAGTTTCATGAGATGTCTTCAAGGTGCTGTTGTAAGATATGTTGTCTTTCCTGATGTGTTCAGATGCACTCTATTGCCTTGCTGGCATGTATTTACTGTGTACAACCAGGATACAGCTGCATAGCATTCTTAATTACACCTTTTAATAGTGTCACATCTCCCTCTTTTTTTTATATAATTAGTAGGAAAGTGTCATCAAAATATGTCCTCTAGCCACTTTCTGGCATGCTTATAGTGAAAAGTTACATGATACCCTTATTAGCTTTGCTGTTGTATGTTTTTGTCTTCCTCTCACAACTTTTGAACTGCTGAGCAGGTTTTAATGAACCTGTTTGGTTCTAAAAATTTCATTGTTACATTCCTTGTTATGGTTAAAATTGATTTGTTCCACTCTGCATACATGTTCTTGTTAATACTAGTTTCAGCACTATCAGTATATTTTATTGTAAATTCTTGAATATAGGTAGCTACAATAAATCGTACTTAGGATCCTAGTAATTACAGAGAATGGAAGTGGAACAGCATAGGCAGTAGTAATATCCACTTTACAAGTGCTGCTTATTTTCTCATTTATGATGAAATGCATTGACCTGAAAAACGAATATCACTAATAGGGTTGCACATGTCACAAATAGCAATAAAATTTCTGAATTCCTTGGTGGAAAGACCTTGGAAGTACAACTGTTCCATCTCTAGAGATTTCCTGATTTGGTAGTTTCCCATTTTGACAGTTTAATTGGCTACTTTTGTGTGTTGGCACTAACAGGGAAGTTGTCTTTCAAATCCAGTATTGCAAAAATGGCATGAGGTTAAAGTGTTAGTGTACAGTATGAACTGTAGGTCTCATTAATGTATGTCTCCTTCCTCCAATTTATTTGTCATGTTGTATGCTAAACATAACAGTGGGGAAAAATATGCACACTTTGTGCATTGTAATATATTATTAGATCAACTGTGTACTTATTAAAGCAATAGATATGTGGGAACGCAAGCTTCATTGCTTAGCAACAGCGAGTAAACAGGGGTTGCTAGGCAAAGCCCACAACAATACGGACAGTGAGTGGTTTTCTCTATGTCCGACTCTAGGTTACATAGGAAGATACAGTTACAGTTCTAGATTCTGCAGTTCTACAAATGTTTTCTGAAGAGGAAGTAAACTGTCAATCTATCGTGGATAATTTATTGAGTGAGTTATTCCTACAGTGCTTGGAATTCTAAGACTGTTCTGCATCACATCTGTGGGAAATTCCCGAGGCTATGTGCTTTCATACGCAAACAAATAAGTAACATCTTCTTTGGGTATGTATATGAGAAAGAGCATTTTAATGGTGTTGGAGAGTTATTGGAAATAATAGGAAGCATTATCAACGGCTTTGCTCTACCGCTGAAGTCAGAACTCAAGCACTTCCTCCTAAAGGTTCTGCTGCCACTGCACAAAGTAAAATGTTTGTCATTGCACCATGCACAGATGGTATACTGTGTGGTTCAGTTCCTTGAAAAGGATGCCACACTAACTGAAACTATTGTTGAAGGAGTACTCAAGTTCTGGCCTAAAACACGCACTCTACAAGAGGTGATGTTCCTTGAGGAGAATGAAGAAATTTTAGATGTAATTGAACCATCAGAGTTCGCCAAAATTCAGGAATCATTGTTCAGACAAATTACAAGATGTGTCTCTAGTCCTCACTTTCATGTGGCTCAGTGTGCACTGTACTTCTGGAATGATGATCGATGTGGGAACTGCCCACATTCAAGGAAGTGTGACAACGCAAGCTTCATTGCTTAGCAACGACGAGTAAACAGCGGTTGCTAGGCAAAGCCCACAACAATACGGACAGTGAGTGGTTTTCTATATGTCCGACTCTACGTTACATAGGAAGATACAGTTACAATTCTAGATTCTGCAGTTCTACAAATGTTTTCTGAGGAGGAAGTAAACTGTCAATCTATCATGGATAATTTATTGAATGAGTTATTCGTACAGTGCTTGGAATTCTAAGACTGTTCTGCATCACATCTGTGGGAAATTCCCGAGGCTACGTGCTTTCATACGCAAACAAATAAGTAACATCTTCTTTGGGTATGTATATGAGAAAGAGCATTTTAATGGTGTTGGAGAGTTATTGGAAATAATAGGAAGCATTATCAACGGCTTTGCTCTACCGCTGAAGTCAGAACTCAAGCACTTCCTCCTAAAGGTTCTGCTGCCACTGCACAAAGTAAAATGTTTGTCATTGCACCATGCACAGATGGTATACTGTGTGGTTCAGTTCCTTGAAAAGGATGCCACACTAACTGAAACTGTTGTTGAAGGACTACTCAAGTTCTGGCCTAAAACATGCAGTCTACAAGAGGTGATGTTCCTTGAGGAGATTGAAGAAATTTTAGATGTAATTGAACCATCAGAGTTCGCCAAAATTCAGGATTCATTGTTCAGACAAATTTCAAGATGTGTCTCTAGTCCTCACTTTTATGAGGCTCAGTGTGCACTGTACTTCTGGAATGATGATCGATGTGGGAACTGCCCACATTCAAGCAAGTGTGACAACGCAAGCTTCATTGCTTAGCAACGACGAGTAAACAGCAGTTGCTAGGCAAGGCCCACCACAATATGGACAGTGACTGGTTTTCTATATGTCCGACTCTAGGTTACATAGGAAGATACAGTTACAGTTCTAGATTCTGCAGTTCTACAGATGTTTTCTGAGGAGGAAGTAAACTGTCAATCTATCATGGATAATTTATTGAATGAGTTATTCCTACAGTTCTCGGAGTTCTCAGACTTTCAGCCCACCATTGACAAGAAAGTAATAGACCAAAAATTTGTGCTACAGTTATTAGACTTATTTGACAGTGAAGACCCTCAGGAGCGTCATTTCCTTAAGACTGTTCTGCATCACATCTATGGGAATTTCCCGAGGCTACGTGCTTTATAAGGTGTCCGCTGAAGGCTCCCAACCGATAGAAGAACGAGCGACTCACCTCCAGGAATGTCAGCCTCCCACAACCGCCAATCAGCTCCGCCATTTCCTAGGCGTACTGAACTACTACAGGCGATTTCTGCCCCACGCAGCAGCACACCAGGCACCGCTGTACGATGTCCTCTCCGGACCAAAAGTCAAGGGCTACCACCCCATCACTTGGACACCGGAGCTCCACAGGGCCTTTGAAGAGTGCAAGGTGAGTTTGTCACACGCCACACTACTGTCTCACCCCGATCCATCCGCGCTACTTGCACTCGTCACAGATGCCTCCACGTCCACCATGGGTGCCGTGCTACAGCAACGCGTCAAGAACGCCTGTAAGCCCCTGGCATTCTTCTCAAGGAAACTGAACCCGGCCCAGCAGAAATACAGTGCGTATGACCGGGAGCTGCAGGCCATCTATGAGGCCGTAAAGCACTTTCGCCACATGCTGGAAGCGCGCCACTTCATCTTCACAGACCACAATCCTATCACCTACGCTTTCCAGCAGAAAAGGAACAAATGCTCACCAAGGCAATTCAACCACCTGGATTTCATAGAACAATTCACGACTGACATCCGACGCATCTCGGGACAGGAGAACGTTGTTGCTGACGCGCTCTCCCGCGTTGAGTCCGTCACTGTGCCACTATCCTGCGACTCATTGGCCGCTACGAGGACAGGCTGCCTCTTCATAATAGACAAAGTCAACAAATGGCGGTTCCTAGTCGACACGGGTTCGGACCTCTGTGTATACCATGCAGGCTCATCCATTGACGCATGGAACGTACCAAGTATGACCTGTGTGTGGCTAATGGCACTACCATCCACACATACGGATGGCTGCCTCTCCTCCTCAACTTGGGCCTACGCCGAGAATTCACGTGGCCCTTCGTGGTGGCCGACATCCCGTGTCCTGTCATTGGCGTGGACTTCCTGTCGCATTTCGTTCTCAGGGGGGGCTGTCGGAACAACCACATCCTGGACGGGGCCACGGCACTGTCAGCCCCAGCCTCAGCAGCCAACGCACTGATCCCCAGTGAAAATACAATCAGCAGCAACACACCGATCGACAGCCTTCTCACAGAGTTCCCG
>NW_019737421.1:0-47766 GCF_002891405.2 Cryptotermes secundus
AATTAGAGTGAAATATTTTATAATTTTTTGGAAATTCTTTATTTTTACTTAAAAATTTCAAAGAATTTTAGGTTAAAATTAAATATACTTCGATAAATTCTTTCAAAATTCAATTAAAATTCCTTAAATTAACTTCGAATTGTTCAAAATTTCTCTAAATTTACTGAAAAAATATTCAAATCATCAAAACGTCTGCTAGAATTCCCAAAATTAGTGAGATATGTTTCACAAAATAGTTGATATTATTTACATTAAGTTGATATAGAGAGAGAAATTATTTCAAAATTAATGAATTAGTTTGAAGAAGGTCAAAATTAGTTTAGAATTCCTTAAATTATCAAGAAATCCCTCAAAATTTGATTAAAATTATTTAATAATTAAATATCGTCAAATAATTGGATAGATTTCCATAAATTAAAGTGGAATCTTTTACAATTTCTGTTGAAATTCTTTATATTAACTTGAAATCTGGAATAATTCTCGGTGAAAGTTTCATAAATTACGTTGAAATCTTTCAAAACCTGGTTTATATTCCTTAAATTTAACTTAACATCAATCAAAATTTACTTAAAATTCCCTAATAAAATGTAGAAATCGTCAATAATTTGGAGCGGATTCCATTTAATAAGAAGAAATCTTTCACATAATATATATAATTCCTTGTATTAACGTGAAATCGTCAAAGAATATTCGGAAAAACTTTCATAAAATAGGTTGAGTTCTTTCAAAATTTGGTTAAAATAACTTAAATAATTTTGAAAGTGTGAAAAATTTAAAAATATTCATTAAATAATATAGTAATTATCAGAAACTTAAAGTAATACCTTTAATAGGGTGAAATCTTTAATAATTTGGTTGAAATTCGTTATTATGTCATGAAAAAGTCAAAGAATTTTAGGTTAAATTAATATTATTTTCGTTAGATCCTTCAACATTCAAATAAAATTCCTTAAATTAACTTCGAATTGTTCAAAATTTCTTTAAATTTTTGATATATTATGTAAATCATAAAAGAATTTGCTAGAATTCCCAAAATTAATGTGAAATCTTCTACAAAATAATTGATATTACTTATATAAAGTTGAAATCGAGAAAGAATTTATGGTTAAATTTATATGAGTTAGTTTGAAGAAGGTCAAAATTAGTTTAAGATTCCTTAAATTATCATGAAATCCCTCAAAGTTTGATTAAAATTAATTATTAATTAAATATCGTCAAAAATTTGACAAATTTTTATAAATTAAAGTGGATTTTTTAAAATTTTGTTGAAATTCTTTACATTAACTTGAAATCTGGAATAATTCTTGGACAAAATTTTTTTAAATTACGTTGATATCTTTCAAAACTTGCTATATGTTCGTTAATTATAACTTAACATCAATCAAAATTGACTTAACTTTCCCTGAAATAATATGGAAATCATTAATATTTTGGAATGAAAACCATTTAATAAGATGAAATCTTTCGCATATTGTTTGTAATTCCTTATATTAACTACATTACTACATGTAAACGAACTGTACTACTGTTAACAATAGATGATACAGAATTGACCCTAGCACCAGCAGACGCCAAGGACAACATCTGGTCTTTCTGAGGGACAAGCAAGCTGCAGGTCACTTGAAAACCCAGAACGGAGCAGGAAGTATCGCGCTGTGTTTTCTGGGGATTTCAATGCTTAACTTCGACGGTGCGAGTCTTTGAAAATTTGAGACTTGACAGATACGAGTCGCAATAATTTTCGGAGGGGCGTACCTAGCGATCGTTAGCGTACCTCCATTTATTTGAGAGCTGTCAGGGGGACCGTGTTGTATTTAGGCCCAAATTAACATGGATCTGGTTAGGGATTGGCTTAATGCAAATGAGAGAAACACCCAAATTTTAGGTTCAGCCAATGAGCAAAATTTCAGAGGAGAGGAATCCAGGCGTTCCCGGAACCGTCGGGACTTCTGCCTCTCCAGAGCGGTCAGTCACCAACAGTGAATAACAGGGGTGAGCAGCCAAAGGGGAGCAACATGAATAACATCCCAGACGTTAAATCGGTGTTGGCCGAGTCCGGTGTACAAAGTCCAAGTGCTACAGCCTCGTAGTGTGTAATTCTAGTGCACATCTACAATAAAGAGCAACAGTGTTGGTGAAGTGCGGGTTTTTGAGTGTTTTCTCTCTCCTTGTGTGAGCAAGGCGCATTAGTCGCCCTGAGGCAGAATCCCGTCCTACCGTCTGAGCAGTCGGAATCCCAAACGCCTATCCATATCCCCCCTCCCCTTGTTTTCCCCGTTCCAAATTCGTGGATTTCATCCAAGTCCACTGGCACCCATACAAATTCAAATTCAGAGCAATCCCACACCCTACCCTGAAGCAGACAGCAACAGGAAGCGGCGGATGAAAGTGCAGACCACAAAGGGGCGAACGTGAAGGATAGATATAAGTGACGCCGAACGTGTAGGCGAACGGTAAGTGTGTAATAGCTTTGCGGCTTTGAAATAAAAAATGCGCTGTTTTGTTTCCCGTGTTTGCTGTTTGGGGGTGATGTAACGTGGACAAAAGATGATTTTAGAAATATAAACAAAATGAAAGAAAAAACTGAAAAGTATGAGAAGTCAAAGAAGCACGTTGATAATGTAGTTTCACTGTCACTTTTAGGAACCGTAAGTATTAAGAAGAAACTTAATGAGGCATACAGACTTTCAATCAATGAGCATAATGTAAAGGTTAAAAAGAATGGATTTCATTTTTAAATGAATAGATTAAGCTTGAACTGTAACAATTTAGGTTAAAGTAAGTAAAAAATGTTTGATTTTATTCTTTTAGGATTTTATCAATTTTCTGAATAAATTTTCTTTTTATACATGTTTGTTTCTTTTATACAATTTTAAAACAAAGGCTACAAATTTTCTGGAGTTGCACCCCCACGAATTTTAGCTACGAGCCGCCACTGAAAGAAAGCGTAATGATTTCTTCCGAGAGGTCGTTGTTGGTGCTATTGACATTACATTAAAAAAAATCCCCACGTCCAAATCTTAACATCCAATATTGAAGTAAAGAACAGTCTGCTACAAAGTTTTCACTTTCGTAAGAATGGCGACAGATGATTTTTTTCTTGTGAGAAAAAATAATTGCAAATACAAAATGTCTAAGCCATGCCCATCTGGCCTAAGCGACAGATGACAAACAGGTTTCTTCGGCAGATCCATCTGCTGAGCAGAATTACTACTACCTGTACACCTTCAGTGCACTGTTCTGTCCGGTTGTCCGGTTTTGTCTGTGTCGGCTATGGTACGATGACAACTGATGACGATCAAGACGAGACAAGTAGAACAAAGTCTTATACGTCTTATTTAGGTTTCGGATGTTACATTTATAATGGAAGTGTGTAAGTTTTGTGTATTCTTTAGGGAATAATTACGATCATTCGAGAGAAATTTAGTTTCCTCATATTGTTACAAATTATGGTGTTCATGATATAATTCCGCAGTTTCAAGTTCTAGTTGGGATTCTGCTAAACTCAGCGCCCATTTTGCGGGTAATGTTTCTAGTAGAATGTACATTTTTACTGTTTTATGCCCCTTCTCGCCTGTTCACATACCAATCCGACTTGTAAAGGAAGTCGTGAGAGCTGATGGTCTATGGTATGTACGTATATGCAAGGCATACAAATGCATTTTTGCTGCTCTACGTTGTAAATTTGTAGAGTAGGTTTACTGTTTCTAGGACGTAACTCCGTGTAGTCTGGTAGCTAGTTACCGACGATTTGGAAGCAAGATGCTCACACAAAATGGGTGAACTAGGTTCCTTCAGAACAGCACAAACTGTGAGACTACACAACGGTAATAAGACACTAAGCTTCATAATCATTGCCGGCCTCTGCTGTGAGAACGAAGAAGTCAACGAAAGCCACGTCAATGTGTTTGTTCAAAATAATTAGTATGTTTCCTTACAGACTTGGGCAAATATTCAGAGCTAGGTAGTGGTACACTTGTTAGAAATGTGATTCAATATCACTAGGATTCTTGTATATTAATTAATTTTCTACCCACATGTGTGATAAAATAAGTTTCAAGGTTATGAAAGATTCTGCATTTTCCTGCAACAGGAATGCCGAGAATTCTGCTACAGAGAGCTGAAGAAACATTTCCTGCTGTGCCAGAAAGGATGGTGAGTGTTTTGTGCTTGTGTGCACAGACAAGAATTTTGTTGTCATCAGTCAATTCTCATATCTTAAGAAACTAAACTTTTTATGCCAAGCTTGTGTTAGTTTTCATAATTCATGTGGGAAGTTTACATATTGTAACAATTTGCATTATTTTGTGGGAGAGGGATCAATTGAAGGAGAGTGATATGGGTATGTATGTATGTACGTATGTAAGGGTTAAGCCATAAAGACCCCCCCCCCCCTGTGACCTTCAGTGAACTGTTCTGTTTCCCCTTGGTTTAGCCCTTTATTAATCCTACATTTTTAATAAAGTGTATGACCCTGCTTATGGGGTCATTATAATAGTCACAAGTGACAAAATCTTAAATAAGGTATGGCCTCACAATCACAGGTGCTCCTGATTCATTTTCTTGTAGGCACCTTTCACAGGTTGGGTTGTCTGTCAGTCCCAACTTGAAAAGGTGTCCTTTCATGTGGTAGTGTCTGGTAAGTAATCCTACCACCCATCTTAGTTGATCTCTTTATAATCTCAGCAGATCTTTCCTTCTTCTGGCAGAGGGTCCTGCTATAAAACCCTTTGCCTGTCTGAGTCCAATTATATATTCCCAGTATTTTTTATGGTTTCTATCAGTCCAGTCCCTGATGGCTTTGTTGGCAACTCCAATTGAGATGCTGCAAGCTGCTTCAGGTCCTATGAATGGCTGTACAGACTGTGATACGGGTAGATCATATAGCATGCATGTGAGAATGAGAAATGACAGAAGACCTGAAAGAATAAGACCACTTGGGAGACAATTGTGAAGGTGGATTTTGTTAAAAGATACAATTATGGGGGGTTTGGACTGGGTTTGTTTGTATCAGGATGCAAAGTCATGATGGGCATGTGTGAACACAGTAATGATTGCTTAGGTTCCATAAAGAGCCGGTACGTATTGTATATACTTCCACAGGGACCACAGGTTTCTCAGGAAGGTCCGTGCCTTATGAACTTAACACTTCCTAAGATTATGAAGTCTGTAGAGAAGAAATCTGTACAGAGCAGCTACAGCAAGAAGAGCATATATTGTTTCATGTATGGTGTTGTACAGCCATGACTGATAGAAGATGTGATGCCATTACAGAACTGTACAAATTCGGAGAACGCTTTAGTGGGTCCATATGGTGAGACATACCCAAAACCTCAATTGGTAGATCAGGCCATGAATGTAAAAGCTGAGGCATTCTCAGATGCAGAAGAGGAAAACGATCCTCTGCAAATAACAGTTCAGGAAGTAAAGGCTGAACCTGAGGTGAGCTGTATGTTTCTGTATGTCCACTCTTAGACAGATATCACAAATAGGCAGGAATTGCAGTTGTCTTTCTCAGGGGCGGCCCTCATATAGGCACTGTGGAACTGCAACACCCCCAATTTCCACTTGGTATTATCAGTAACATTTATATAATGAGTCCTTTTTTTCTTTAATTCTTTCTTTATACTTGTACAATACAATATATAATCCTTAAGCTTAATGTCAGTAGCCAAATCTTTGTATGGAACTGTGCATTTCACAGTTCCAGTGGCGAGGTGTTTGCTGACCTTTGTCTGTTATGCGCATGCGCACATAGGAAGCTGCAGGTGAGGCTGCAAGGGAGAGGGAGCACTGTATTTCCTGCAGTGCCGAACGGTGCCAACCCTGGCGTGATGGTGGAAGGTAGTTTTTTTTACTCCGCGTGTGTTATGCTTAAAAACCGTGTACCATATTCTTGAATGTGAGTTAATTGTAGAATTAGATTATTATCCTGCTTCCAGCTATTCTATTTGATTCTTTTTTTTTTCGCTTCTTTTATTTAACTGAAAACTTTAACCATGGCCTTGCATCCCTGAGAAATAAGTTCTGTGACTAAGTGAACTTCCACAGATTAAGTTTTCACAACTGTCTCTCCATGAGAAAGTTGCAGTTAAGAAAAGAGTTCATTTAACACCTGATATTCTAATATCTCAGCCAGGCATAGACAAGAACAAGAAATATATTCGTAGCTTTAATTCTGAATGTTACAAACGGAAAAGTTGGCTTTGCGGCTGTGAAATAAAAAATGCACTGTTTTGCCTCCTGTGTTTGCCGTTTGGGAGTGTTGTAATGTGGACATAAGATGGTTTTAGAAATGTAAACAAAATGAAAGAAAAAACTGAAAAGCATGAGAAGTCAAGGAAGCATGTTGATAATGTAGTTACACTGTCTCTTTTAGGAACATTNACCAGTGAGTTCGGCCTCTACTGGTTCAGCAGTATCTAGATGCTTCCCCCATCTACCAGAGGCGTTAGAGACCATTGTTGGGCGGGAAATGTCCTTAATAATTTGGCTCAGAGGCCTCCTTGAGGCATGAGGTTCTTTTACGTGCCATAAAGCTACGACACAGGACCCACGGCTTAAAGTCCCTCCTGGAGGGCTTGTTCCCTGAATTTTTCTGCCCTTTAAAATTCCACGACCTCCGCCGGGTTTGAACCGGCGTACCTTGAGTCATGAGGTGGGAACGTTACCCGTAAACTATGGAGGCCGCTTAGGAACAGTAAGTATTAAGGAGAAACTAAGTGAGACATACAGACTTTCAATCAGTGAGCATAATATAAAGGTTAAGAACCGTGAAATTTTGTCCAAAATATTAGACTGCATTTTCTTTTGTGGAAACTTTGAAACTCCCTTACGTGGACATGATGAAAAGGTGATTCAATAAATCCAGGGGTATTTAGAGGATTAGTAAATTTTGCATGTAAATTAGATTCAGATTCAGCATCACTTAGAAACCAGCGCAGTTTTCAAAGGTGTTTGTAAGACCATTCAGAATGAGATACTTGACTGCCTGCTACAAATATACCATGAGGAGATAAGGACGGAAATTAGGAAGGGTTCCTTTGTAGCTGTCATGGCTGATGACACAACAGATGTTCAGAACACACTCAAATGGTCATTGTTCTACGGTATATTGAATGGAGAAATATTTGAGCGTTTTTGGGGATTCTTTATTCCAGAAAATCAAACTGCAGATGGCATATCAAAACGTATTTTAGAACAACTGGACATAATCCTTCAAGGAAATTGACAAAAACTGATAGCTCAGACATTTGATGGTGCAAATGTCATGAAAGGCAAAAAAGCAGGAGTTCAAGCAAAAATGAAAGCAGTTTATAGTAATGCACATTTCTTTCACTGCTATGCACATCAACTTAATTTAATAATGAGAAATGCAGCAAGTATTACACGAAACGCAAGAATATTTTTCTCTAATATTCTCGCTATTCCAACATTCTTCTCTTTCAACCTCGTGTCCACAGAACGGCCCATTTGCCCGATGTAGACCTTGCCGCACTCACATGGAATTTACAGAACATCAACGGCATATACGATTAGAACATCTGGACAAGTCAGCTGTAGCTGAACACAGCATCGATCTAGACCACCGTATCGAGTTTCACAAAACGGCCATAATCACCAGTAAGAGCCGTTACCTAGATCGCATAATCCTGGAGGCCGTTGAGATCAAGCTCCATCCGAACAACATGAAAAAGGAAACGGTTCAGTCTCAACAAGTCATGGAAGCCACTCATCTCTTGCCTCAAGAGAAATACAACAAGCCACTCCAGTTCTTCGCCATGTCATTGACGTCAGTAGCCTGTCCCCTGTATCATGTCATTGACGTCAGTAGCCTGTCCCCAACCAACTAGTTCTTCTTGCCTACCGCACTTCCTAGTGCTATTGACCTCAAGTTCCTGGATTTACTGGCCGTCCCCCCCCCCTTAGCACACAACATCATATGGTCTTTATCGCTCTCAACAATCTCGACAGACGTGAAACATCCTTTCCCTCAAGAGAATCCAACTAGCCACACCAGTTCTTCGTCATGTCATTGACGTCAATAGCCTGTCCTCAACCTACCGGTTCTTCTTGACTACCGCACTTCCTAGTGCTATTGACCTCAAGTTTCCTGGACTCACTGGCCGTTCCCCCCCCTCCCTTAGTCACACACCATATATGGTCTTAATCGCTCCCCACTGCTCCCATTGGTCCGTTCTCCCTAACCAACCCCCTTGCCTACTTCGTATATAAGCAGCGCCTTTCACATCCTATCACCACAGCTACTGCTCTCCGCATTCCAGCCATTCAACTGCTCTGAAGATGGAGGCGCTACGTTCCTCCGAAACGTCGGCCAACACGAAGAATACACGGTGCCTAAACCCAGAAGATGACTCTCTTTAATAAACTGCCTTACTGAAATTCAGTCAACATCAAATGCAGATCAAACCATTGCAGAAGCAACAGGAATTTTAAAATACCTGAATGATGATAATTTCAAGTTTTGGTTAGATCATAATCATCAGATTATGCCTCATGTTGAAATAATTTACAACCAAATGCAGTCTTGAGAAATTAGTGTGTTTAAAGTTAATGAATATATAACAGATTTCAGAACTGCTATTTTAGAATTGAGAAACTCAAAGTACTGTGAGAATCCTTCAAAGACACTCATGGCAGAAGCTAAGGAAGTGTGTGACTGTATGTGTTGATATAATGGACAGATATTCTTGCACTAAACACTTAGTATCTGCTAAATTGTTCAACAAGAAATGCTTCACTAGTTTTAAGAATGAATATCCCACAGAAGAGATAGAACTGACCACTGACGCATATCCCATGATTGACAAAGGAAAGCTTGAAACTGAACTGAAATTTATCTTGGAAAATAATCTAGATAATATTTTTAGTGAAATTACGAAACTGATAAAAATCTTCTTGACAGTTCCCATGACTACGTCAGAATCAGAGCGCTGCTTTTCAACATTGAAAAGAATAAAAAATTTCTAAGAAGCACTATGAATTCGGAAAGACTAAATGTGCTTTCAGTGCTTTCAATGGAGAAGAATTTCCTCATTTGTCATCCAGAGATCTAGGAGAAAATTATTGATCTTTTTGTGCAAATTAAAACAAGAAGAATGGATTTCATTTTTAAATGAATAGATGAAGCTTGAACTGTAACAATTTAGGTTAAAGTAAGTAAAAAATGTTTGATTTTGTTCTTTTAGGATTTTATCAAGTTTCTGAATAAATTTTCTTTTTATACATGTTTGTTTCCTTTTATACAATTTTAAAACAAAGGCAACACCCTCACTAATTTTAGCTACGAGCAGCCACTGGTCTTTCTCATCTTTGTCTCTCTGTTTGTGCACTTGAAAAAACTCCCCTGTGCTGCTGACTTGCCTTTGAAGGCCTTTATATGAAGTGTCTCTAAACAGTTATAGTTTTTTGAATGTATGCTGCTTGTGATGTACCACTTCTGTTTCCTTTTAAGCAGTTCTGATGCAGATGAAATTAAATTTTGCATAAACGGAACAGTGTTTGAGAGAAATTCTATAGCAGCAAATATCCTTAGGGAGTCATGGAAATGTTCGCAGTTAGTTACTGGTACACTTATTAGAAACAAGAATTTAAGTTACTAGGACTCTTGTGAGCTAATTACAGTGAACCCCACAAGATATATATCATGTGATGAACAGGTTCCAAGGTTACAAAAGATTCTGCATTCTCTTGCAACAAGAGGGGCAAGAATTGTACTGCAGGGAGCTGAAGAAAACTTTCCTGCTGTAAGCAAAAGAATTGTGAGGGTTTCGTGCTTGTGTGCACAGACAAGAATTTTATTGTTGTATTTCAGTTGTCTTGGCCAAAGATACTGAATATTTGTGACCCGCTTCTGTTTGTTTGCATATTCCATGTGGGGAGTTCCTTACACTTGGGTGATAACAGGTTGGGATATTATTTAGAAGAGCAGTGCATTAAAGGAGAGTGATGTGGGTAAGTCAAGTAGTGCCCATGCAACAGTGAGAAATGCATACAAAGTTTTGGAGGGAAAACCTGAGAGAAGCAGACCACTTGGGAGACCTAAGTGTGGATTTGAAAGAAATAATATGGAAGGGTTTGTACTGGGTCTTTTTGCTTTAGGATACAGAGCCATGATGAGCATGTGTGATCACAGTAATGAGCCCTTTCTGGCTTTCTCAGCTTATCCTGTATTCATTCCTCTTCTCCCCCATGCCTGTTATATGAGCTGCCTATCTCATCATCCTTGACTTGATCATATAATTATGTTTGGTGAATGAAGGTTACAAGTTGTGGAGCTCTTTATTATGATGTTTTAGGTACAAAAACAGATATTTTCTGTACTGCCGCAATGACTGATAGTTTCTCGGGAAGGTCTCTGAGCTATGAACGGAGTACTTTCTAGTGATCGTGATAGCTGTAGAGAAGAACATCTATACAGAGCAGCTCTTATGAGTTAGTTAGTTGTGATGAGAAACAGCCATAGCAAGAAGAGCATGTGCTGTTTCATGTGTGGTGTTGTGCATCCATTTCTGAAAAGGATGTGATGGTTTTTACAGAACTGTACACATTTGGAGAACGTTTTAGTGGGTCCATATGGTGAGACATACCAAAAACGTCAATATGCAGATCAAGCCATGAATGTAAAAGATGAGGCAGTCTCAGATGCAGAAGAGGAAGAGGATCCTCTGCAAATAACAGTTCAGGAAGTAAAGGCTGAACCTGAGGTGAGCTGTATGTGCACTGTTAGGCAGATGACACAAATGTGCAGAAATTCCACTTGTCTTGTCTGTGAACATGAAACAAATCCACTGTGGTGTTGACTAGATTCTGAAGATTTCTTTATCCATAAATGTCTCAAGGCAACTGTAGTTTGTAGAATGTTGCTTGTGATGTACCAGTCCCATTTTCTTTTGAGCAGATCTGATAGATGAAATGAAGTACAGTATAAACTGAATGTTTGCGGTAAATTATATACAGGAAAAATTCTTCACATTTTCTTTGTCGCATCCACAAAGCAGTGCACAGTTCAGGAAGTAAAGGCTGAACCTAAGGTGAGCTATATGTTTCTGTATGTCCACTCTTGGGCACATATCACAAATAGGCAGGAATTCCAGTTGTCTTTCTCAGGGGCGGCCCGCGTATAGGCACTGTGGAACTGCAGCACCCCCAATTTCCACTTGATATTATCGATAACATTTATATAATGAGTCCTTTATTCTTTAATTCTTTCTTTATACTTGTACAATACAATATATAATCCTTAAGCTTAATGTCAGTAGCCAAATCTTTGTATGGAACTGTGCATTTCGCAGTTCCAGCGGCGAGGTGTTTGTTGACCGTTGTCTGTTATCCGCATGTGCACAGGCCGAATGGTGCCAAACCTGGCGTGCTGGTGGAAGGTAGTTTTTTTTTTCCACCTGTGTAATGCTTAAAAACCGTGTACCACATTCTTGAATGTGAGGTAATTGTAGAATTAGATTATTATCCTGCTTCCAGCTAATCTATTTGATTCATTATTTTTTTCGGTTCTTTTATATAACTGAAAACTTTAACCATGGCCTTGCATCCCCGAGAAATAAGTTCTGTGACTCTAAGTGAAGTTCCACAGCTTAAGTTTTCACAACTGTCTCTCCATGAGAAAGTTGCAGTTAAGAAAAGAGGTTGTTTAACACCTGATATTCTAATATCTCAGCCAGGCATAAGCAAGAACAAGAAATATATTCGTAGCTTTAATTCTGAATGGTACAAACGGAAAAGTTGGCTTTGTGGCTGTAAAATAAAAAATGCACTGTTTTGCTTCCCATGTTTGCTGTTTGGGTGTGATGTAATGTGGACATAAGATGGTTTTAGAAATATAAACAAAATGAAAGAAAACAATGAAAAGCATGAGAAGTCAAAGAAGCACGTTGATAATGTAGTTTCACTGTCTCTTTTAGGAACAGTAAGTATTAAGGAGAAACTTAATGAGGAATACAGACTTTCAATCGGTGAGCATAATATAAAGTTTAAAAAGAACCGTGAAATTTTGTCATTTGTTTTCTGTCTCCCATGCAGTCTGTATCCATGTAATAACATAGAGGTGTCATTATGTTGAGGATTTGTAACAGGATAACTAATGATTCTCTAAAGATATGTGACAATGTGTGACTGAATATAGACACGTGTTACCTGTTGCCCTTTGTTTGAAGTAAATTTAATATACCTGACACTGTTGGACTTCCCCCCTGCACCTACTATCAGGTGACTGGTTGTCATGACAGATTTTTTTGTTGTTTTCTCTCAGACAGAAAGGTGACTGAACATTATATGCAAAGAATGTGTGAAAGGTGTAGAAAGCATCAGTGAAGAACTGGCATTGGCAACACATGCTAATACAAGTATATAGACACAACTGTGGTGAAATGGAATATGCAATGCATGTAATTAAACTCACAAATAAGGCTCTTAATGAACATCAAAGAAAATTTCTATATATACATATAGACAGAGGTTCTTACTTTTCTTGCCCTGTTTACAGCTCTGCATTTCACAGTGACTGACACACTGCTGGCTGCAAGGCGCATACAAATTTTGACAATGAATCAGTATGCTTGTGGCCAGTAATGTTTGGAATGAAGTATACAATTCACAGGTCACAGAAGGTGTTGAAAATGCTGTCCCCCTACATGTAGACATTCCTTGCACCAGCAGAAGGGGTTCTGATTAACCCTTAACCTTTAACAGATGAATGTTTTATATATATCTACAGCAAGTAGCACCCTGTGTTGGCCAAATGTTATATATTTATGTATATGCATGGCAGGACTCTGTTCTCTTTGGGAGTGGTGACAGTTTTAACTTGTGTTTGTAACCAAAACAAACCCATGCATCTTCATGTCAGTGGTTCATTTGTTAGCTCTGAACAATGAAATTGTTTATCACGGTACTGGTTTTGATACTATTTATGTTTAGATATGACTGATTATGGTGTGGTCAATCAAATAGAGAACAGTTTTGTTTTGAGAAGTGAGGAGTAAATAATCATCTGTGCTCCCATGTTAGTGCTTCCAGAGCTTTCAAGGAAATGTGACTTATTCAAGGATTGGTTTTCAGTAGCGAATTATCAGTCAGGAAGTCAGTGTCGGATTGTCATATATTTCTTTATCAGTTTGAAAGTCAGTGTCAGACTGCCACATATTTCTTTATATATTGTCACGTGTTGGGTATGTAACGTGACAAATAACTTCACGCCATATTGAATATAGCGACTTTATTTGACATTTGCTCGCACACTTATACAATTAACATTTACACAATTACTGCCATCAGCAGTATCACAATTCCTTCCACTGCTCTCGGCGACTTCACAATCCACACTGCGTCACTCCTGATCTCACACTCTGCTCACATACTGCTCTGCCGGATTTTTATACCATTCCTTGTAGCCTCGTGTTAACGGCGGTGTCCCCTGTTATGTCACAGTGGGAAGTGCTGTTATGTCGCAGCGGGGGGAGGGAAGAGTGTTTACTGGCCTGTTACCATAGCAGCCGCAGTTGCTCCGATGCTGTTACATCACTGCTGGCGGGTGGGGGGTGGTGTCCTGCATAGCGAAAATATGTCACAATATTTTATTTTGTGTGTCAGAAGGGCTATAAACCCATTGAGCCAGTATTAATTTGTGAGTAAAAGGCATCTTCATCACAGTGACTTTTGGTATCAATGTTGGTCTGGCACTCTTTTTGACTAATATTACAGTTACTTTGCATCACTATTGTGCGAGTATTACTAACAGGTGAGAGTGTCGCTTTGTCAGTCAACATAATTTATTCGATTTTGCTGGAAACCATTCTCCCCCAAGATGATTCTTTAATTGCACAAACGAATATCACGGTCAATGGCGTTAATCTGGGGCCCAACTAGTTGACTGAGGTGAAACATTAACAGCACTGGTCAACCAAAAGGAAACAAAGACATCATGTGTGTCTCTAAATAATAAAAGCAGGAGCCCCATTTTCTGTTGTACAAAGTGTGATGTTGCACTGCGTGTCGTGGACTGCTTCAAGAAGTGGAACGTGCTTGCATGAAAGAGTGTGAAGTATCGTAAACTGTGAAGTGACTGCATACCTCTGTATACATTTTATGTACATATGTAGCTGTTGCAAGTCGTTTGCACTCCAGTTTCTACACTGTGTGTTGTGCCCAATACAATTTCACACATCCAGAAGTAGTGGCCATTTTCTGCAAAAGCAGGAGTTTACATTTCAAGTAATCTTGTGTGGCAATGTACGTGACTCATATGGATTTGCTCATGGTATCACGGTGGACATGTCCATTGAACTGACACTGTGCTATTATTCTTTTTGAGGCCTTTTATTGTCACGTGTAGGGGATTTTGCCAGGCCATATGTAACCTTTCTTAGTATCATTTTTTAGCACAGGCTTTATTGTTATTTAATTCTAGGAGCCTATCCAGCCTTACAGATTCATAATTTTAATTAATATTGCAATTTGTTAAATAGTGACAGTGCAGCTTAATATCTGTTGACTCAGAAACCTCCATACATGCTTATGGACTCAGGCTGACACCACACAAGAGGGTGTGCTCTCTCTGTCCCTCCCTACCCCCTCCATCACCATTATCACACTTAATGAATTTAATATCTCACTGTATTGAGGCTTCAAGCTTATTTTTCTTGCTATTACAATTTATCATGTTATTTACTCTCATTTTCCAGGGTAAATTGAATGAATTTCAACCCATACATGGTGAGGAGCGCCAATATTCCTATGATGAGTGTTGTGATTCATTCACTCAAGAGCAAATTCTGATAGCACATCAGCACATACATAGTTTGGAGCAGCCATTTTATTGCTTCGTATGTAATAAGTCATTCAGTCAGCAGAGTAGTGTGAAGGCACACCAATGCATACATAGCTGGGAGAAGCCATATTGCTGTGATGTATGTAAAAAGTCATTTAGAAAGCCCAGTCATCTGAAGACACATCAGCATGTTCATAGTGGCGAAAGGCCATTTTGTTGTGATGTATGTAATAAGTCATTCGGTCTGCAGGGTAGTCTAAAGAAGCACCAAAGCATACATAGTGGTGAAAAGCCATTTTGCTGTGATGTATGTAAGGAATCATTTAGAAAGCCTAGATATCTGAAGACACACCAAAGAATACATAGTGGTGAAAAGCCATTTTGCTGTGATGTATGTAATAAGTCATTCAGTCATGAGAATAGTCTGAAGACACACCAAAGGATACATAGTGGGGAGAAGCCATTTTGCTGTGATGTATGTAATAAGTCATTCAGTCAGCAGAGTAATCTGAATACACATCAACACATACATAGTGGGGAGAAGCCATTTTTCTGTGATGTATGTAATAGGTCATTCAGTCTGCAGAGTAGTCTGAAGAGACATCAGCCCATACATAGTGGGGAGAAGCCATTTTGCTGTGATGTATGTAACATGTCATTCAGTGATCTGAGTAGTCTGAAGACACACCAAAGGATACATATTGGGGAGAAGCCATATTGCTGTGATGTATGTAAAAAGTCATTTAGAAAGCCTTGTCATCTGAAGAGACACCAACACATACATAGTGATAAAAAGCCATTTTGCTGTGATGTATGTAACAAGTCATTCGGTGATCTGAGTAATTTGAAGACACATCAGTGCTTACATAGTGCGGAGTAGCCATTTTGCTGTGATGTGTGTAAAAAGTCGTTTAGTCACCAGAGTCAATTTAAGACACGTCAGCGCACAAATAGTTCAGAGAAGCCTTTTTTGTTGGACCGTATGTAATAAGTCATTTAGTCAGCAGAGTCAACTTAAGATACATCAACGCATACATAGTGGGGAGAAGCCATTTTGTTGTGATGTATGCTATAAGTCATTTAGTCATCAGAATCATCTGAAGAGACATCAATGCATACATAGTGGCAAGAAACTATTTTGTTGTGATGTATGTAATGAGGGGGGCCCGGATTTTGATGACCTGAAAATGTTTATAAAATGACCTAAAATATGACCAAAAAATGTAATTGTCAGAATATCTACTAATTATTTTAAAATGTATTTTTAATCTTTATTACACTGAACTCATCTTTACTCTTTTAAGTTCATCCTCGTTTTTATGTTGAAAATGAAGTAATATTGATTGAATTTGAAGCTAGATGTTTTAATACAATTTTTTATATCATGTTAGAATGCTTACCAAATGTACATATACTGTATGTATTCCAACATTTAAATCTTACATCATTCATAGTTGCAATAGATTACAGTTAACATGTGGAGATTCTCGAAAGTGAGAGAGTGCCTGTTGTCTGACAGCACATTCTTGTTCTTGGAGAAACTCCTTTCCACATATGCAGACACAATGTGAGCATACTTGAAGTGTACCAAATCACTAACAGTAAGTTCTTCAATACTGAAAGCGCTGTAGGACTCTCCTGACAGAATTCGAGAAATGCTGCATAATGTTTCGTAACCTGAGATTTTATCCAGAACACTTCATTTTTTTTGACACCATTTTACCAAAGTCCCCTGACACTTTCTCCAAATCACTGGCTATTTTTTTCACCAGAGCAAGCGAATCTTCTAATTTTTCTCCTTTCTCCTGCAAGCATTGGATTCCTTCCGTCAAGGAACTGAAATTTGCCTTTATGAAAGCCAGCTGTCCTTCCATTCCGATGCACGAGAACTGTTCCTGGGCAGCTTCAGTTGCCCTCGCATCCTCCGTCTTCATTGAATCTACAATGTTTTTCAGTACCTGAAAATGATTGCAATAGTAAATTGCAGCATCAAGCCACATTCCCCAACTTGCAATGACGGGTTCCAGGGGCAGTGGAACACCAAAAGCCATAGACTTAAAATGCATTTTACGAGCTGGAGCCTTGACGAAAATCTTCTTCGTCCTTGACATGAGAGCATCCGCTTGAGGAAATTTTGATCTCACTTCATCCGTCACCCTATGCAGTGCATGAGCTAGGCAAGTAACATTCACCAGTTTCGTATAAAACGACTTTATTGACTTGCCTGATTTTACAATATAGGTCACAAAAAGCAAGACATCGGATTGTATACACTGTGGCCACAATAGAAATATCGACCTGTCGAAGAGTTTACCAATTGTGGAATGATTAACAGATTCTAGCACCTCACTCATATGCAGAAACAGTTCTCCTGGTCCTCCAATTTCCAAGGTTCCAATGATGACATTTGCCACGTAGCGGGCCTCCATATTGCAGGTCTCATCAGTGGAAACAAAAATCTTCCCATGCACTTTATTCCTAATCATTTCCAGGCTACGGTTGTAGAACTGGGAAAAGTAGTTCTTCCCGAGTGTGGATTCATTCAGGATGGAACGACCACAGTTTACTTCCAGAAAATTTTCCAGTTTTCCATAGTTCAGAGCCTACAATGGAATCTTTGCGGACACCAGAGCGTCACACAGATCTCAAAAAGTACGAAGACTTCTTTCCACCTCCAGATGAACACTGTTGCAGTAACATTTGCACAGGTTTCTTTTTGTTCAAAATTTGCACTGTCATGGCCGATATGATGTAATGTGAATCTCTTTTTCTGCCGCCACTTTTGTGTCACACATTTTGCAGTATAAAATGACACGATTTAATTGGCTTTCCTTTTGGCATCATTATAAAATTAATTACTCTAGTGCAACACAGAACTGAACTTTCCTCACCAAGAATCTTTCATCAACTGTATCTTTATCTGTATGGTCAAGGGTGAGGAACTGAAGACAGAAGGAGTTTTATTGAACAGTGTCATATGAAGCAAGAGATTCCAACTAGAAATATGTGTAACTAAGCAAATTGCTTTGTACAAAGAGCCACAGTGTGAGTAGTCATTGCCGTACCCTGTTTTATGATATGTATTGTCAGCACTTCAGGAAACGAACGGAAAGGACAGGCCAGGATTACAACCTATTATTGTATAGTATGACCTTTGTAGAGAACACTTAGGAGAAAGAGAAAGAAAGAACACTTTAATTCCATATTATTCACATTTCAGAAAGCATGTGAAGAAAAATTCCCTAAAATAGCACAAATGACAAGGAATACCCTTAAAAGCCCAATAAATTACCCCCAAAATGAAAAAAAAAGACCTTAAACATAAAAATGCCAAAAAAATTACCTATAAAATTTACTTTTCTGTATATATGAGACAAACACAGTCTTAAGTGCGACAATTTAATTGTAGTTCTTTCTTCTTTCCCTTCTCCACACTACATGTTTCAGCCCTAAATGGCCATCATCAGGTGTGGTCTTACGTAGCTGCTACACTGCCCGTAGTTTAAAATTTAAAATCACCAGTCTTTCTAATTGTATGTATAAAATCTTTGTTAACCTACACGCGTTAATTTGATTTCTAAAATTGGCACACACCTGATGATGGCCATTTAGGGCCGAAACATGTAGTTTGGAGAAGGGAAAGAAGAAAGAACTACAATTAAATTGTTGCACTTAAGACGGTGTTTGTCTCATATATATTGTGTGAGTGTAACAGGATGCTCAAATATAATATTGCTTTTCTGTAACCAGCAACTCATATCCAAAATTTATATATTTAAGAGCATCGCATAGGATACAAGGAAAAGAAGACATATCATCAATAAGTTATTCAGTCAACAGAGTCATCTGAAAAGACATCAGCGTGTACATAGTGGAGAGTATCCATTTTCCTGTGATGTATGTAATAAGTCATTCAGTCAACAGAGTAATCTGAAGACACATCAATGCATACACAGTTGGGAGAAGCCATTTTTCTCTGATGTATGTAATAAGTCATCCAGTCAGCAGAATCATCTGAAGACACATCGACGCATACGTAGTGGGCAGAAGCTATTTTGTTGCATCTTGTGTAATAAGTCATTCACCTGACAGAATCAACTTAAGATACATCAACGCATACATAGTGGCAAAAAGCCATTTTGCTGTGATGTATGTAATAAATCATTCAGTGTGCAGAGTACTCTGAAGGCACATCAACACATACATAGTGGGAAGGAGACATTTTGTTTTAATGTATGTAATAAGTCATTTAGGAAGTAGAGTCATCTGAAGACACATCAACGCAAACAGTGAGAAGAAGCAATTTTGTTTTGATGTATGTAAGAAGTCATTCAGTCAGCAGAATCGTCTGAAGACACACCAATGCATACATAGTGGAGAGAAGCCATTTTGCTGTGATGTAAGTAAAAAGTCATTCATTGGTCAGAGTAATCTGAAGAGACATCAGCGTATACATATTGGGGAGAAGCCATTTTGTTTTGACATATATAAAAAGTCATTCAGGCAGCAGAATTGTCTGACGACACACCAACGCATACATACTCGTAGTGGGGAGAAGCCATTTTGCTGTGATATATGTAAAAAGTCATTCAGTGATCAGAGTAGTCTGAAGAGACATAAGCGCTTACATGTTGATGTGTGTAGTAAATCATAGAGCAGTAGAGATGGGTTTAGCCTAAAGGAACCGTATGTGAGTTGTAGCATGCCACAGTATTCATGTTGTAAGTAAGATAGTTTTTCTGTGTGTGGTATAGTTCGATTTTGTAGAATACTACAATATATTGCAGTTTATATCTGCTGCTAACCTTTCTAACTGATGTGAAATGAACTGAGTCCCATTGTACAAAACATATGTATAAATGAGTTTCATTTGATTCTGACTGATGAAAGTGCACAAGACCCTATCTTGTTGGGTGGAAACAGACATGACATGACGTTTTCCTGCAGTTATGTTAATTCAGCACTGGAAGCTCATGATTAGTAGAGTGTAATCACTGAAATGGATCAACGGCTTATACACATAATTCAGCAGCATCATATGCTTTTTGCTGTGTTATCTGTGCTCTTCTGCCATTACATGTGAGTAAATTTGTTGATCAGTTAGTTTCAGATTGATATATAGCTTGAATTCAGTATATTGAGATAACTGTTATGGATTGGTCAGATGAATACAAATTATGCTGTATTGGACATTGCAGACAAGATATATTTCTGCGGTATACTTGGTATATTGATTATAAAAGGAAAGTTAAATATAGGTTTGTTGATTCTGCTTGTGGAAAATAAAGTAGTACAGAGAATTTAATTAAAAGGATCATGAAAGAATTGCTTACATCTCTTCATTGTGAATATCAGCAGAGAAACTGAGCGGTCATGAGATCAGAAAAGAAAGTGGTTTGGCACTGAGACACTCCTTTTTGCATTAGAGGGAAAGAGGCAGCTGGAAATTGTGAAATATTCTTTAATAAAATTAGGCAATGTCATTAATATTATTAATTGGAATTCAGAGGTTTCATGTAGTGGAATGACACAAGAGGAATAGCTTTTAACTGTACTTAAATTCAGTGCGGTTATGCCCCTCCCTCCATACTCATTTTGTTTACTGCCTGAATGAGCTGCATCATAACCAAACCTAATTCTTTGTCACTCTGAGCAAGTGATCTCTGATTACTGACACTTTTCTTTCCAAGGAACGCTTGTGTCATTTTGCATAAGATGTACCATGCATTCGTCCCTCAATAACTTTGCATCAGCAGAGCCTACCTCATGTGTCACCACACGTTGGCTGTCGCTGCATCACCAGAACTGATCCTGCTCCATGGTCCTGGAATATGTGTTCCATTTTGTGTCCCTTCACCATATAAAGTAGTGGGCAGTGCACGAATGGACTTGCAAGTTGCAGTTGTCATCAGAAAAGTGTGAAGTTAGGCTGATGCTGTGTATTCTATATGCTTAAAGAAGGGAATATTGAGTGAAATCATCTGGCTCAGGATAAGGGCCAGTGTCTGGCTGTGAATGGTAATGAACCCTTGCATTTCATAACATTTTGGTAATTCATTGAGTAGCTGAGCAACTAGTAGCTTCTCTGAAAAGGTGCAGCTGTGTGAAGTTGGTTAATATTTGACATTAGAAGTTCTAGATTGATTGTCTGGAACTGGAATTTGGAGTTGACTCCATATTGCTGAAGCAAACCAGATGTGTCTCTGATGGTCAGTCTGCGTTTTCCTGTAATATACATTGGGGTAGTACAGTATGCTATGTATATATACCAGAGGGCAGTAACTCGCATGCAGCCAGTCAGTTTATGAAACCCCTTATTCCCACCAGACTGAAGCAAAGCTTGTCTTCTTCCAAGAAATGTATTTTTGCAGTATGTTTTTCCAGTTTAATTACTGCTACATAAGTAACTCCAGGGAGCTGAGTTAGTTATCATTAATGGAAGTTGTTATTTTTTGAGACCTCTCATCCCACTAGCTCAGAGACTGTTTTAATGTATATAAATTTTACGTCACATTGTGAACATGCTGTGCAGATCTAAACAGGCGTTTGGTGTAGCTGATGCAGCAGAGGGACTAACATGCAGAAAGCAATGCAGAGCCCCGTGTAAAGGATGGATGAAGAGACAAGTAACAGTTCAGACCTCGGAGAATAAGAAATGTGAAAGAGAAAGAAGATGAGCAGAATAACAGTGAGACTCTGAACGTGATGTAGAAGCCTGTACCTTAAGTGAAGGAGAAAAAAGAAATGTTTCTGACTTATGCTTCATTCACCAAAATTCAGAATTTAAAATTTGTATTGAATATCATTCAGAATCACTTGCTGGGTTTTTGGATTGTGTTCATTGTCTGGTGTTAGAAAAGAAGAGAATGTATCATTTCAGGAACTGTGTCTGTTTCAGTCCTCTCTTGAGGGGTGGGGGCATAACTACTCTGCTGGGTCCATTAGAAAGAGCTCATTCTAGCAGGACAAAGGACAAAGTCCAAAAATCCAATGATTCCAGATGCCTTTAGAATCTGCAGGTATCCTACAAGAGTATGAGTGTTCTGGAGATTGTGTGTTTTTTTTAGGGTTTATTTTATGATGCTCTTAGTATTTTAGGCTACATAGCATCAGTTGGAATAATGCTCGATATGTGGTGAACTTGGAAAGATTTTAAACAAAGCAGTTGTGACATTTTTCAGTGCAGCAACTAAAGAATAACCCAGAAAGAGTCATTCAGTACAGCCAGTGTCCCCACTGATAATTGACTGGAGCATTTGGATATGAGTATAGAGAGCAACCGTTGCACGAATATACTCATCACATCATCAAATTGTTTCATGTCTGTAATGTTCATTGTTGAATTGGATGATAATGAAGTCTGGTTGTGCCATGAGTGTACCTGTATGTCGTCATGCTGTATGTTGGTAGTTAATTTTATATGGAGATAATGTGAGCACAGTACAGTCAATACAGGGTCAAACTTCCTGGGGCGCAACATTTAATCAGCTCACATCTGCTTTTGGCATAGATATTACTCGTATAAACCGTGTGGAACAGAAGGATGTGGAGATTGTGTCCATTTCACTGTCGGTGTGCTCCTACTGTTTGCATGTCATGTCATGTGCTAACATAGCCAAGATGGGCCAGAGACGCATGGCTCTTCCTCCTTGAAACTGTGGGGTTCAATGGCATTCACCCTTCAAGTAAGTTAAGGGAAAAGGTAAAGCCATGAAAACATGGAGCAGTGGAAGCATAGCCCCACCATTCTTCACTTCGGTACTAAACAGAGACGAGTGGTCAGCTTCACATCCCCGGCCCCCTTTACCCCCATTGGGAGAGACCTCAGTACTAGTTGGATAGGAGGCTGGGTGGGTCCCAGGACTGGTGAAAACTCATACTCCCACCTGGAATCAAAATTCGAACTCTTGGCTGTCCAGTCCATGTTAGTCATTTGTCCAGTACAATCCACTAAATTGCTGCTGGTTTTCACCACCAAAGTTGTTCTTGGTTTCAGTCGCCATCAGGACATATGGTTGACGTTTTCTTCTCTGCAAGCCTATTCATGTGTTTGGAAATACGCTCTCTTCCTCAATGAGAGGAGGTGTTGGTCTGTCTGAGTAGGCGCCACAATTGCTGCTCCATAATTTTGCAGTTACCCTCACTCACACATTGACCGGGTAAGGCCACTTGTACTTCATGGGCACCATCTACACTTTGTGAATTTACTACACTGAATGGAATTTATGCAAGGTATACACAGAATATCTTGTCCAGGGGGTGGCAACTCAATGCTATTGGTGGGCAACATAACCACCGTGACGTCATGAAGCATCACTGCTGCCGCAGTGGCCGGCAAACACTCTCTTGATATAAAATGGCTGCTGCCAGTGCCGAGAGCTTGGTCGGTAAGAAGGTATGCTATCATACCACCTGCCTGTCGGTAAGGAAAGTATTTATCATACCACCAGCATTTTTTTACTGCTCCCAAAAAATCACTGGTTCACACGTATAGCTAGAAATAATAATTGATGTAAATGAAATGTTCATATTTTACAGGCACTGGTGGGAAACTTTCTCCCAATAAATAATGTTGCAACCTGATATCTTGTACTGCAGAGGTTCTTACTCCATTCTGTGTTTTCTGTTTTCAAACTGAGTATAACATCACTTCGCTCGAAACCATCTGGAGGGGAATGAGTTAAATGATATCAAACTCGGTTCGAAAACAGAAAACACACAACGGAGTAAGGACCTCTGCAGTACAAGATATCAGATTGCAACATTATTTATTGGGAGAAAGTTTCTCACCAGTGCCTGTAAAATAAGAACATTTCATTTACATCAATGCAATGGATATTTGAACTATAACATATATAGAATACTTGTGCTTAGGAAAGCTGATGGTGGGTAAACTTGAAAGAAAATTCTGTTTCCATCAGAGATACTTGTATTCAACTTCATAACTTTGCTTACAACTTATAGTTGAAAGCTACACAAAACATAGCTTTTCAGTTACATTAATGTGTTATAAATCACGTATAGGGAGTAATAATACTGAGGTTTCCATTGGTTATTAATTTCAGTAGAATAATGAAACTTGAGAATCTGATACACACTCTTGTTAACAGGATTAAGATTGCATTTAATAATATATGAAAAGCAATAAAATAATTGCAAAACTCTACACATACATACATAGCTTCATAGATCCGTTGCCCATTTATTGAGCTCATCATAATAATTATAAGTAGTTGCGATATGCAACCAAGTCGAAGTAGACACAACCTAGATACAATAGGAATATAATACAATTACGTATTTGTCATATATTCATCAATAGAATAGAAAGCTTTCAAGATAAGAAAGTCTTTCAGTTTTCATTAAAATAAATTAACATTATCCTTTAAAATATATAATTTATGTGGCAAATTATTAAAAATTTTTATGGATGTATAATACACTCCCTTTTGTATAATGGATAGTCTAGCTGTGACGTGACGTGTAGTCTATTTTGTACTCTAGTGTTAATTTTATGTACACTATTATTTGTAGGATACTTATTTTTGTTTTCAATTACAAACATGACCATGGCATATATAAACAAACAGGGAACTGTAAGTATCCCTAATTATCTGAAAACCTCTCTACAAGAACTTCTAGGCCTCATCATTAACATTGCTCTAATTGCTCTTTTCTGAGCCACAAAAACTCTTTTCATTGATGATGAAGAAGAGCCCCAGAAAATAACACAATATTTAAGTTGAGCTTGACAGTAAGCACAATAAGCCATTTTCAACACTTGCCTACTTACTATAGGCTGTAGTTTTCTAAGCACAAAGGTTGCAACACTCAACTTATTTATCACATCATCAGAGTATTTTCCCAGCCCAAATGATTGTCCAGGCACACACCTAAAAACTTAACATTTACAGAAAATTTAAGTGTTTGATCATTATATATTATATGTAATTGATAGTACGTGGCCTTAGGGGTCAAAAATTTCATTACATGTTTTTTTTAATGTAGTATTAATTTGTTAGCTTGGAACCATCTATATAAATGTCTCATTACTAAATTAATTTTGTTATTAAGGCTACTAATATCTTGTGAAGAGACAATAAAAGTGGTGTCGTCTGCATATAGAACTGTATGTGCCAACCCGTTTAGAATTCTAGGCAGATCATTAATATATACATTGAACAACAAAGGTCCCAGTACAGATCCCTGCGGAACTCCCATGTTTCTAGTTTTCCACTTAGAAACATATGAAGTTGAGTCTTGAGTCTGTAGTATGATTCTTTGCTTCCTGTTATATAGGTATGCTTCATGCACTTTAAGTAGAGATCCTTTTATTCCATAGTGTTTAAATCTTTGGACAAGCAGGTCATGATTGACACAGTCAAATGCCTTAGTGAGGTCACAAAAAATCCCCACAACCATCTCCTTATTGTTCCATGCTTTATAAATATAATCAGTAACCGTAAAAATAGCTTTTTGAGTCGACACACCCTTTCTGAAACCAAACTGATTATCTACAATAACATTATTGTTTGTTAAGTGCTGTATTACTCTGTTATCTATTAGTATCGCGAATATTTTGGAAAACCCTGTCAGCAAGGAAATGGGCCGGTAGTTACATATTTTCGTAATACTACCTTTCTTAAAGCATGGTATAATATTGGCATATTTTAACCGATCTGGATAAATTCCAGTGGTTAGGGATAGATTAAAAATATGTATAAGTGGTTTGGTTATTTGTTTACTACACACTCTTATGAATTTGTTTGATATACCATCATATCCGCAGGAACCCTTATTCTTTAGTAATGAAATTACGCCAGAAATTTCTGACTTTGTAATTAGAATATTAACTATTTCAGGTAATTTATCGGTAAGACTACTTATTGTTGCTGACCACTCATCCTCAGTTTTTGGATACTGACTAATTAATTTCTCCACTGAATCTATAAAATAGGTATTAAAAAACCCAGCTGCTTTATTAATTTCAATTTTGATTTCACCATTTTTGAAGTCTGCCGGAGCAGCTTTTCTTTTAGCTACACAACCAATTTCATTATTTATAATTTTTCAAGACATTTCAGATTTATTTGTGGATTTCATTAACATTTCATTGTAGTACATCTCTTTAGCTTTTCTAATGACTCTTCTTAATATGGAACAGTAACAGGAGTAATATTTTAATATGATGAGTTACTCTACTTATTATGTAGAGGTATCTTTTACATCTACACGACACTTTCATTCCAACAGTTATCCACTGATTTTTATGCCCCATATCCATCACAAATTGCATGGGGAAGCATGATTAAAAAATGACTATAAATGTGTTTAAGAATGCATTAAAACTTGCATCTACCTCCACACTACTAGGGTCATATCACATGTTTCATTTTGCAGTGCCTCCGTAAACATCATGACTCCAGTCTTAGTTATTAACCTCTTTTTAACAGATGTATTCTTATTCCGCTGAGTTCCAAACACATTATTTATCACCAGATATTGCGCATCATGATCTGATAGACCATTGTTTAGAGTGCACATGATATGTATTTACTCTACTATAGTACAAAAAAATATTATCAATGGCCATGCAGGATTCTTTTACAATCCTATTTGGGAAGTCCACAATATAAAACAAGTTATATGTTTGCATTAATGAACTTATTTGATGCACATTTCTCAAGTCACATAAAAAATTTATATCATGATATAGATCATGATCTGAAACATGCTCATGTTTCCAAATTCTATACTAATGTGGCCAAAATAATAAATTAACTGAACAAATATAATGAACCTTGAAAGTCGATATATATAGAGTGCTTGACGTGGAATGAAAATAGAACCAGGATGGTTCTGCACGTGGAAAGAGGAAACGTGTTCAGACGAAGTGTGAGAAATGTGATATGGGACTGTGCATTCTCGGCTGCTTCAAACAGTACCACACGAAAGCAAAATTTAGTTAGATGACGTAGGGGAGTAGCCTGTACAACCATGAAACAGATAACAACAACAAAAAGTATTGTACACTGCATTTACTGCCAAAGAAGTAACGGGATGCTTTTAAGCCATTTAGAAAAGAACCGGGATGCCATCCCGCCCCACCCCAAGCCCTGTATATATATATATATATATGTAAAAGTAAAGTAAGTAAAGTAAAGCTATCCCTGTAACAGGCCGTGAAGGCCCATAGGGTTGTGATACGTTCATAAGTTCAATGCTGAACACAATAATATGGCCAACATAATGCAATGACTGAAAGGATATACCCAGAACAAGAAATTAGATGAATATAATATGTAGACACTAATAAGTAAAACTTCCTACCTAGGAAGTAGTTAATAAATTTAATTACAAAATATATCCTGACATTGATTCTGCTCCTCGGTGTTTCATGCTGAATCAGGTAACCTGAAGTTTGCAAGTCAATTATAAAGTAATACCAATTCACTCTTACCCACACACATGAACAAGAGCCATCTGAGTCAGAAAAGAATTTCCCACACAATTCTTCACTGAAATATAATTATTTTCAGATAAAGGGCAGAATGAACTCTGATCATCTTCTGACAACTAGTTCCACACAGACCTCTGATAGCAAGTGCACTGATGATGTTCATCTTCAGGGCATCTACAAACTGTCCCGCAGTTGAATTATTGTTCAAACCATACTACGAACGAATAGCTTTAAATGTGTTCACAAAGTGATCATCAAACAGCTGTTGCCAGGTATTCACCACAGCACCCTACTGAAAGAACATTAAAAAGGAAATTAGTGGGCTTCCTTACATGATGGACGTCTTCAGATTTGAAAATAACACACTTTACTTTAAAGGGACTGCCATTATAAAGATTTTGTATATTTGATTAAATTATTCCTCATAGCAAAGTCTTTACCATCATATTACTGATAGTGTGATCTGCTTTTCAAACATTTAACATATCCTACATAACTTGTGTATTGATAAGATTATATTGTAGCATCCTGTTGCATTCTTCCATTTTATTATAAATCTTATTTTACAGTCGTCTTATGTGAAACTATTTATTAACTTTAAGTTAAAAATTTAAAACTTAAAAAGTTGCACATGACAGTAAAATAAGATTTATAATAAAATTGTATATTGATGTAGTTTCATAAGTAATGAATGATGATGACAATGACATTCTTTAGATCACAACTGGGTTCTTGGGAAAATTACTTCAAAAATTAGCTCTCATTATTCTCGCTAGCCACTTCTTTCATAACAGAACATAATTCACATAAGCAGTGGTCCTTACCTGTAGCCAATACAGTGTTGTGGCTTCCTGCAATGATTGATATGCCTGAGTTCCACATCAGAAGTATTTATATTTACAGGGCTTATGAGAAATGAGGTTTCTTTCACTGCAAAAGTTGGTGGCGACTTGGTAATGGTTCCACTGCAAACATTTTAAAGGATTAAGCAACACATAATAAAGTAATTACACCATGAATTAAAACAGACATACCTTGCTGGATCCCTTGGAAAGCTGAAGAATTTGATGCCTTGCTTGCTGGATGACATGTTTTCATTTACATGTTTATACTGCAAGAAGCAATACAAAAATTATAACACAATCACAATACTCTTAGAACTCCTTCACATTCAACAGACAATCTTTGTGATAAACCGAAAGTTGCAGAACATATTGTGACGTGTTGCGCAATGGTAATAGGCAGGTCAACATCCTCCCTCCCCTCCCCCCACCAGCGGTGACATGCCGAGCGGAGCCGAAGTTAGCCGAGTCCCAGCATCTTGGTAGCTATGCAACGCGAGTCAACAGCGGTGATGCCACCAAGGGATACCGCGGTTGCTAGGCAGCAGTTAACAACTCCGGGCAGCCTTGCTAGCAACACGGCGCCAGGCAACAAGGGTGCCTATTACGTTGCCGTATTCTGTGTTGTCCGGAACGACGCTACATAAGGAGCAGCGAAGGCTATTCACGAGTTAGTTCCGAGAGAGTTCCGAGTTAGCCAGCAACCAGTCAGTTGTGTTCTGGCATTTGCAGTGTAGTATTTGTGATACTGCAGATAGCAGTACTGAAGCCTACTGAAGATAGAGTGAACTGATTTGCGAATAGGGTTATAAATCGTGAAACCCCGCAACTGTGTTCTAATTAATTGTAGCCGTTGCTTGTAGATTGTTGAATAAACCAATTAACAATCCGAACGGCGTCTTCAGTAACCCAAACACGTTACAATATCATAAAACAAACATCGTTTAGATGACAGTTCATGATAACCTAAAAAATTTTATGCTTGAAAGAATTTATGTGTTGCTAACGTCATTTGTGGTAGTAAGCATAACATTCATATACACAAGTAATATGTTTAATATGGAGCTGTAACTTCGTTCGCAAATGTCTACTTTCGTTTCACAACCACATCAAATCAAAATTCATACTTACCAATTTACATATAATGCACCACCATAACCGCACATAATTGTGGGTATTCAAGTTGGTTTGTTTTTGCTCTCTGATTGGTCAAGACCTGCGTGAGGTTTCTTCCGCCGCTCTTAGAGGCAGTTGTTACCGTGTTTCCCTTTCCCTTATTCCAGTTGCTACCCCCTGATCTTGTCAGTGCAGGCTTGAGCATCATATTAGGCCTTGACTTGTTTTCCCACTCCAAAGCAGCTGTTAAGTCACATGAAAAAATTACTCGTAAATTCACTTAGTGGGGGGTGGAGTCCAACTGGGTCCACTCTGCATGGTGGCCACTTTTGGTCTATTGAAGCCTGCCCCAGCTGATTATGATGATGGAGAATTTGGTGGAATGAATATTGGCAGGGGAAACCGAAGTACTCGGAGAAAACCTGCCCCAGCGCCACTTTGTCCACCACAATTCCCACTTGACCAGACCTGGAATCGAACCTGGGCCGCTGTGGTGGGAAGCCAGTGACTAACAGCTTTAGCTATGGCGCGGCCATGTAAGTCACTTGAATGTGCCTACATAAATTTTAGATGTGGATTTTATTACTGGTTTTAGTAATTATGTTATCGACAATGCATGTGTCTATGCTTAAGGTGTATGTACCGTGTGGACCAGAGGTTCACCGCTCAACAGAGAATGTAGTAAAACTGTCATTTTAGAACTTTTCAAGTTAATGATCTGCATTTTCAGTTAAACTCTAATTTCAGAGGATCCATACTAAAATATAGATTAGAAATTAGATTTGTTTTTTTACAAAGTGGATGTTGGTACACACACAAAAAAAATTGAGAATAGCTGTTCTAATATGTGGCATACGAGTAATGAGCCAGTATAAAGAAGTCCAAAATACAAAGTAACCTAAAGTTGCCCTAAAATGTGAACTTTAAGTGCTTGTAGGCAAATTCAGTGTGACAGCCATCACACTGAAGGCACACTTCAACTTGATGAGCCAGTTTCCGAACATCACTGAATATGTAGATTACTGTCTTCTGGGGTGGGATATTGTGGGTAGTCTGCCTGAAATGGAGGCAGCAGGTTCCCGAGAATATTCATACCAGTCTCCTCTTGTATATAAGTGTGGAGCATTGCTTATTGTCATATTTTCATGTTTGGTTTACTCATTGCATTTGTCATGACCACCAGTAACAGTCTGATAACAGCCTTCCATATCCTTTGCAACTTACCATTCACACATATCTCTGCTCAGCTGCAGCTCTGCTGTTAAGTGAAGCAAACAAGACAACATTTTCATTGCATGCAGTCAGTGACTTACTGTACACACTTTTATTTTATAAGGGGCAGTCAAATGAAAATGGGTCACCACGCATAACTCACACGACGCGCAACTTAGTAACACTGGAATTTGCTTATGGTACGAACATCTGGTGGGCACTCTGGAAAGCACAGTGACAACGTGCCCTTGCACACTAGTCTTTTGTTTATTGTGCTGGAACTAAGGTTAGCCCTGTGTGTGGTTGTCCAGCATCAGTAATAGAGGCAGGTAAAGAAGAACAGCGAAGTGTAGTGCCCTTTTTGACTGCTGAAGGAGTTGGTGGACAAGAAATTTATAGTCACATGTCTGTTGTTTACAGCAAATACAGCATGCCACGTTTGCGTGTCCTGGCTTGGCATAAGAGATTCTGAGAGGGACATGTGTCACTGCAAGATGATGCTAGCCTAGGACAAGTTCACCATGTCATCACTCCCGATGTTATTGCTGCATTGGATGGTCATATCCAGGCAAACCGACAGATCAATGTGGAAGAAATTAGTCTTTGGATGGGAATACATACATGCTATTGTGACAAGAAATCTGCGTGCTGTGTGTTCCACATCAATTCACAGAGGAGCAGAAGACTCAGAGAATAGCTGGATCACTGGGTCACTTGCAACGATACCATGAGGAAGAGTATGCTTTTCTATCCCGCGTTGCCACTGGGGACGAAACTTGGTGCCACCATTTTGAAACTGAGAGAAAACGGCAGAGCCAACAGTGGAAACACGTGAATTCTCCCCATCGAAGAAATCCAAAGCAGTACACACAAGTTCCAGTAAAGTGATGATGATGACCTTCTTCGACTGCAAGGGCTCCCTGCTTGTCAAATTTCTCGAGCATGGTGCCACAATCAGTGCACAGCCCTATGAAGACACTTTGAAGAAACTGAGACATGCCATGAAGTAAAAACGCCCTGGAATGCTATCGAACGGCATTATCTTTCTTCATGATAATGCGCCCCCCCACACTGCCAACTCTGTGGGGAATATGCTACAGAGATTTGGTTGGGAAGTGCTTCAACATCCCCCCTACAGCCCAGACCTCGCCATGTGATTTTCACGTTTTTGGAGACCTGAAGAGACCTTCATGGACATCGGTTTGCATCGGATGAAGATGTGTGTGGCTGGGTAAAGATGTGGTTCCGTAGACAGCCCACAAGCTTTTTCAAGGAAGGGATTGACTGCCGTATCTCCCAGTGGGATAAATGTGTTAACAGTTTTGGAGATTACTTTTGAGGTAAGAAATGTTCTTTAATATGTTTTGGCTTCTGACCCGTTTTCATTTTACTGCCCCTGATACAATGCTAACAGTATTGTGACTATGTATCACAGGGGTAGTACGGTGATTGATGAATTGGAAAGAAGTGCCCATGGCCTAACTGAGGTACTATCCTGACATTTGGGTGGAGAGACTAAGGAAATCCAGAGGATGTCTCAGTTATATGCTGTGTATGTTGTTACTGAGTGTGTGCACCTGTTGCTGACAGTGCTCTCCAGCCACATGCTGAGAGTGTGACAGGACTTCTTTAAGCATAGGGATACTAAGGTAAGCAGTGTGGGTACCATAACAGGTGAACCAAGTAATCTGAATCTATACTGCTTTGTCATCTGCCATGTTAATGCTACCAACCATTGCTTTCTGCTTCATGCTGGGTTCTTGCTTGCCTTGGTCTTCATCCTCTGAAATGTCAGTTGATGTTATGTGGGCTACACAGTATCAGTCCCAGAAGGTAGAACATATCCTCCTGCAATCCACTCTTATTAATAATTTATCAATCACCATTCCCAGTTTGAGTTTGAAAATCCCGTATTTTGTTACCTTTTCATGAAATCTAACAACATTTGCATATGGTAATGAACTCTGTAGTTCCTCTTGAAAGTTATGTTGTAATTTTTATTTCCTGTTGAGGTCTGCTCAGGCACACCAATTACCTATTAGTATTCTGTATGAAATCCTGGGAATAATAAACTCGGCCCTCCTAATATCTGACCTTGTTACTTTTGTATAAAATGGCCCGCTCTAAGTGATTTTTATTATGGCTTTGATAGGAAAAAATACACAATTGTCAACACATATTCAGAGGCACCTTCTTCCCACATGTCGTACATACCCACTGCATCTAAATTGTACTTGACTTTGCAAATTCTCTTCCTACTATTTTCAGTGAATCTACCCTACACAGACACATGTTCAGAGTTCCAAGGCTCATGTCATTTTTCCGTCACATCAGCGCTTATTAACTAGTGGGTTGTGTTCCACTTGACTGATTGCATGGGACATGGAATTGCAACAATACTGAATTCAGTTACATTATATGTCCCATAATGCCCCATAATGAATTTCTTGATGAGACATTTCCATGGTCCTGGATTGGGAGGGGCGGATGGCAGCAATGGTCCCCACGCTTTCCGGAGCTGACACCCCTAAATATTTATTCTGGGGGCATGTGAAGCAAATCGTCTGCAGTGTTCATATTCACAACAGTCAATACTTGAAACAGCGAATGAGAGAAGTCGCTGCATCCATCAGTCCTGATGTTCTTGTTCGAGTGTGTCAGGAAATGGAATACCGTTTGAATGTTCGCAGAGCCACTAATGGAGCCCACACAGAACTTCGATAAACATCTGGAAAAATTTGAATTCTTTAATTTAATATATGTACTTTAGTTCGTTTAGTACATATAAAATTGTCACATGTAGGGTGGTATGAATTACGAAAAATGACGGGTTCTTCTTCGGATGTTAGGATTTCTTAGAACTTTGGTTATACTCTCTCTTAATTACATTTAATAATGCAATAAAGCGCTATCGCTCATATACACAATTTCCATTTCGCCGTTCCACACGCACTAGGAGTCTCCGTCTTCACTAGTCTCCAGGCAACGGACCTCAGCACAAACTAGCACAGTCTCACTGAGTCACACACTCCAAAAACTACACATGAATGAAGTCTTCTAATCACGCACCAAGTGCTCACACGACGAACTTTCATGGCAATTTCCCACCGAGAACTCAGATCTCAGAACTCTGTCACTGTCACTCAACACTGTTAAAGTCGAAGTCGCATTGCGACTGACGGTCAGTCATGAGTAGGGACCGGATTTTTATGCCCTAATATTCCCTTAAAAATTTATGCACGAAAAACTTCCGAAATATGCACGTAAAAATGTATACCAAATATTAAAATTGATTTCGCATTATTTTAAGACCAACAAATGAATATTTAAGTTCATTTTATGTAATCGCTGAATGATTCACTTGCAATAAAAAGCTATACTTAAATACAAATCATGCAACAAACCCAACATATTTCATTACAAATTTAAAAAACCAATGGTACTCAAATTTAGCTCTCTGAACTTTCAATTTCTCTTCTGTTGCAGTTCACAATTACTAAATGTTTTAGGTTTTCCATAGTTAGTCACCTCCTATTGTCTCGTAAGATGTCCTTACAGCGGGAAAAACTTCTTTCCACCTCGCAGGAACGTAGGGGCGCATGTACATATGCCGCTATTTGCCCCACTGTTAGTGATATTTTACTTGGCAGTTCAGTACGTTTACTGGCTAAAATTTCTTCAATTTCACAAATTTGTTCATATCCTGGATTTTTTTGAAAGAATGCTGTGTACTTTTCCCTTTACTATTTCAACTCTTCCAGGAACCAAATTCAATTCGGAAACAGTGGTTTTGAACACACGTAACGGTTGATACAAAGTAGTATTGCTATGGCTTGCCTCCAGTGAGGAAAAGGCGGATGGAAGATGAGAGAAGTGAGCAGATATATAGGAAAGATTAGTTTCTAGTTCTGCGTTTCTCAGTACATCTTGGGCAATTTGAATTGATGCTGCACTTTTGGGATCAAATGTATTCACGATATTCCTAACTGTTTACAATATTATATTTAAGCATCCTATTACACTCTACACACATAATATATGACACAAACTCCGTCCTAAGTGTAACAATTTATTGTAGTTCTTTCGTCTTCCTTTCCTCTACACTACATGTTTCGGCCATAAATGGCCATCATCAGGTGTATACTCTCACGTAGCTGCTACACTGCACGTAGTTTAAAATTTAAAAAACACTAGTCTTCCCAATTGTTCATTTCTCCGTTGCTAACAGGTTTCGATATATCAGAATCCTCCCTGCTGATATCTGTCAGATATGTAGAAAATCTTTGTTAACTTACACACGTCAATTTGATTTTTAAAAAGTGGCACTTTTAAAATTTTTCAATTTCAATTTAAAAATTTCTTTAATTTTTTTTTTCAAATTTTAAATTTAAAATTCTCAGGGGCACCCGCCCTATGTCTATAGTGCTGCAGCGGCTACTTCTTGTTTTCAGCACTGTTCAGGTATTATTCTGTGTAGGCTCCCTGTGTGCGTGCCGCTGCTTATCTTTAATACGTGTGCAATATGCGCTCATACTGAATGCCATTCGGCGATAGTAAATTCATGGAATCGATAAAATATTCGGAAACTGCGGAGCTATTTGTTGTTTCAAATTGCTCTACCGCAAGAAGATATGAGGGTAGAATGTTCATTCTTATTAAGGGATCGAACTATACTATTTGCAATAAACCATCCCTCACAATCTAGTGTTTCGTTGATTGATACCCACACAAAATTATCTTGAATTTTATCTCTAATGCTTTCAATTGTAAGATCGTAACACTGCTTCACGTAATTTTTGCGCACAGTAGATTCATCCAGCACTTGGCACTGTATACTTCTCTATGAAGTTTCTCAGAAGAGGATAGGTTAGTTTCCACAGCGGAAACCTGCCGCTAAAAAGACTTCACATAAATCAAAGGAAAACTGAAAAACTATTACAAAATTCACTAAGCAATTTTTGAATAGGAGCACTTTTATGTATTTCATTTAAATATTCTTTTTATGTATATTAGTATTCTAATGCTGAAGCACTTGAAAGCGATTTTCACAACCGTTTTCTCACATGCTTGGCAATAAAGAATTTCATTATCCGTACTTATCCGCTGATACAGCTGTAATTTAGTTTTCTGACTTACTTTCACTTTCGGCATGACTACAGAAAGCTAAACAAACTTAACTACAGACTAGTCGCCACTAATGTGAATGGGCCCCAACTTCAAATGAAGAAGCATAACGAACCTCATGGAGACTTCGGAAATAAACGAGTGAAGTCCCTTATCGTTGAATAGTATTACGTTGATAGCAGCTACATGCGAACGCTTCCGACTAATCTCTTCGCGGCTGTTTAGATGGTACGCGGATGAGGCAACGGAAAAGGAAAATTGTATACACACGACCATGATCGAAAATTTGAACACAAAATTAAAAAATATATGATAAACATTTTAAAAAGGAAATGTGCAGCATGAAGAGAGATCTTCGAAAATATGATGCTTATTCATAAAACATGCAAAATATGCATTAATGTGCGCCATCAAATTATGTCCAAATTTTAAGAAATGAAGTAATTCAGACATATATCCAAATGAGCATACTTTCTGGTTGCAAGAAAGAAATATGCATTTGCATTAAAATCCGGTCCCCAGTCATGAGTCTTTCTGTGGATCCCATTGACTACTGTTTCGCAGTTACGGCCTTGTTATTGTGGGCCGCCCTCTCCGACGAGAGGACGGGTCTCCTTTTGTCAGTCATTGTCTGCAGTATAAGTCGTTTATCATAATGTAAAGGATATTTACATTTTAGATGTTAACAAGTTAATAAATGCATATAAAATGTCGCATGTTGCCTATGCAGCGAAACAGATAACTTCATTAACAATCAAGTTCCTTCCGTCAAATGTGACCCTTTTTTTAAGTTTTCCACCTCGTCAGCACCTGCCTTACATGTTTCGGCTCACCACGGAGCCATCATCAGAGGCATTTATAGTAGAAAAAGAAATCACCAACACACAAAACTTCACTTTGTCCAAGATAGCCACGTTCCAGTTAATTAAAATAATTACAAATAGTTAAAATTACCCAGANACTGGAACGTGGCTATCTTGGACAAAGTGAAGTTTTGTGTGTTGGTGATTTCTTTTTCTACTATAAATGCCTCTGATGATGGCTCCGTGGTGAGCCGAAACATGTAAGGCAGGTGCTGACGAGGTGGAAAACTTAAAAAAAGGGTCACATTTGACGGAAGGAACTTGATTGTTAATTGGTTAGTGTGACGGACCAGAATGAAAGACCTTAAAGATAACTTCACGTTGGTCTCGGATTTAGCGAATATTTATTGACCGCTCACTTTTACACACTCAGGTACATATAGTATCACTTTTACTGCATTCTATCTAGAGCTATCTACCAGCACTGGAATCTTTTGTCAGAGTCAGAACCAGAGTCAGTGTTACTTTACGACTGGCGGTTTACTGCAAATCAGTTCGTCTTGGCATCAAGTCCATTGAGGCCCACGACCAGAGATTTTTTCAACTGAACTCTTGCGGTAATAGCCCCTATGTAATATCATCTCTGACCAGAAGATGGGTCTGTCTCTTATGAATACTTTCGACTTTTCGTCAAGTGAGAAAAAAGGTGTAGTGTAAATATATCGCGCTCTACCGTGTAGCTGCTCGGCATGTGCACCCTTGAAGGAAGGTCGGATGAGGTAGAATGAACACCGCAAAAGACACATGAAGAAAAACAAGACCGAACGCAGACGTTGCTAGCAGGGATCCTCGGAAACAACGGGAAGATAGGAACGGGGATGCCCTGTTAGGCTATTCGGGTCGAACAGCCTTAAGGAGGGAGCAATGTGGCGTATTTGCTCTATGCAGGAACAGTTGAGCCACAGAGGCCTCGGGGAACGCGCGCAACTGGAGAGTTGCTGGTCGCGTTGCTAGGCGACAACTCTGCGAACGCTTGGATAAAGCAACAGGAAGTAGGGGTCGCGTGACCTCTGCGTTTCCGCGAGTGACGTCACATCCCCACTCATCCCGTCACTGCGGAACGATCTGTAAACAACCCTCCCCGCTAAGCTGTGACGTCACGCAACGGTGGAGTCCGTGCAGCGGCGGTTGCTAGGCAATCGGTCTGTAAAAACATCCAACAGTATAGGCTGCTTTCTGTGCGGTCCGCGAGAAATCTTAAAATTAATGAAGATAAGACTCAGGGTGTCTACTTCTCTCGTATTCGTCGACCGCCTAAGTCTTGTCTCACTCTAAATGGACGAAATATTCCATTTGTAAACAGTGCAAAATATCTAGGTGTAATCTTCGATAAGAGAGTTACATGGAGATTGCACATAGAAATGATCGAAGCCAAGGCCTTGAGAACATTCATTGGAGGATATTCCCTATTCAAAAGGGAGCGAATGAGCGCTAACATTAAAATGACCCTCCACAAATCTCTCATTAGATCGGTAATGACTTATGCTAGTCCGCCTGAGAATTCGCGGTAGACACTCATCAAGTGAAATTGCAGCGCCTGCAAAATAAAGTTCTCCGCACCATTGGCAATTTTCCAAGGCGCACACCAGTCCGCGATTTGCACATGGCATTCAAAATCCCGTACGTATATAAATATATAACAAAATTATGCAGGAAACAAGCATAAGTCATACAAAATCATGAAAATGAGAATGTTCGCAACATCGACAAGGTGAAGCCCGACACAAAAAGTATAAGAGGCTTAAACTTGGCGGCGGTCAGACATACGACCGTTCAAGTGACTAGACCGCCGTGGTAGCGAAAACTACTAGAAATAGGACATAATCTGCTATACTCAGCCTGGATTTACAGAGGCCTTGTATGTATGTACATAGAAATAGGAATTAAGATTAAATTTGTAAATATATGTAAATACTGACAATGGACTTACTAATAGGACTATGACTGACAAATGATAGACCCGCCTCTCGTCAGAGAGGGCGTCCCAAATGAACAGGACAGTAACTTTCATATAAAGGAAAAAATCTGGTCATGAGCCCCAGTCGGGGCTCGACACCAAGACAGACAGACTGACTGACCGTCAGTCGCAATGTGACTTTGACTTTGACTTGAATCCACCGTGACCCTGCGAGTCGTAGGAGGCGACGAAAAGTGTAGTCTCAAATCTGAGACGGTAAAATATGGTTACATGTCCCAAGGGACTCGGACCCGAGAAAGACTGCGCTGCCGATGGCCAGCAGCATATACAAAAGTCAGACCCGTCCTCTCATCAGAGAGGGCACCCCACAAAAACAGGACCGTAACTGTCATACAGTAATAAATATCTGGTCTTGATACCAAGACTTACTGAATGACTGACCGTCAGTCGCAATGTGTCTTTGACTTTGAGGCAGTACAGTTCAAATATGGCAGCCGCTGAAGAAAGTGGAAGTTGAGAGTTGAAAGCTTCTGTTAAGGCAGCAATTGTGGTATGTGAATTATGTAGTTGTAAATGCGAAGTACAATAAATATTCGCTACATCCAAGACCGGCGTGAAGTTATTTGTCGCGTTGCACACAGCAAACACGTGAGAATATATTTTATAAAGTGGGGGTACTATGTTACAAATTCCGATGAGGTTATTATATATTTTCAATTGAACTAATTCTTCCAGCCGCACTATGGCCCTTGGTTCGACTGAGCCTCTAACAGAAATGAGTACCAGGAATTTTCCTGAGGGGTAAAGCGCGGCTGACGCGTAAGGCTGACAACCTTACCGCCATCTTTTAGCCTGTGGGCCTCCACTGCCTGTTACAGGGATAGGTTTACCCTTTACTTTTTTAATAGATTTGCAAGTTATTTTGTGTGATTAAATACTTGTTCTTCCATCTGCTCTTACAAGGCTCGTGATAGACCTCGACAATAGTCGAAGGCTTTCTACTGAAGAAGAAGAAGAAGAAGAAGGAAAAAGGGACCCATCACAAAAGCTAAATTAACAAGAGGAAATAAAACCAACGACCGTGTGATCAACATATTAGCAACAACTAAAGTTCTATCACAAGTGGTCGCCCAACGAGAGTGGCTAAGCAAGTTAAACACTTTTAATTCCAAATGTGGGGCTAAGTAAGTCAAAACTTCATAACTTACACTATTGGCCAAGTATAATTAGAATGATCAAGTCAAGGCTGCAGCTGCAAATGAAAATGAGGAGGACACCATATGGGTTCAAAAGGTAGTGTTGTATATGGAGGCAATAAAGAAGGAAATTTGGTTAATAGAAAGATCCAGTCAAAATTTAAGACATAGACTGTACAAAAGGAAATATTGTAGCCTGGACTTTCACGGATATATTTACATTATTTCCAAATTTATCTAGCTTTCCTATCCAGAAGGCAAACTTTCGAGGCAGTACGTGACCGATTTCGAATAACATCCTACCACCACTTCGGTAAAAGTCCAAGAACAGGGCCAATGTACGAAACAAGCAATACCCATATACATATCCTCGAATAGAGATGTGTCGTCACGAGGGGAAAGTTCTGCCAGAGGCTTCTGGAGAAACTACCCATAAGAAACATATATAAACTCACTAAAATAAACTAACGACAGCTTTCTGATCAGTCACTAAGAGTCGGGAACTCCGTGCTGCTTAGAGACTCGGCCGTGCCATTGGCCTTAGGCAATTACCTGTTTCTCTATTGTACTTATATATTTTGTGTAATAAACACCTTGTTCCAAGCTCATTCTTCGTCAGTCAACGTCATCACCAAAAGCAACGGAAGGACGGCTCCCGCTCGGCCAAGCACCTTAGGGATACGAGAGTAGGCTTTTGGACTAGAATTCATGAAGTGAAAAACAGGATGTCCAGAAGGATGCTAAAGGTGAGAAACTGGACCTTGTATAAGGTTACGCCCCCTCCAAATTGGATGAAGAGACTATTCACATATTTAGCGTAAGACTTCAACATGTGGGAGAACCACCCACTCTTGTCCCTTTGCTGAAAAAGAAAATGAGATGGTGATAGTGCAAGAACCTGTAGCTCGCACTGCTCCAGTGAAGCAGACAGGGAGGGCGGGCGTGGAGAAACTAACTCCACATGCAGTATCACAAAGAATTGCCTAACCTGACGAAACAACATCCGAGCGAGCTACTGTGGCAGGCGGCCCGTGACCCGAGAACTGTCTCTGGTTAGAGAAAGTGAAGTTGTCGTTAGACTGTCAGACAAGGGCCCTGAAGAAAAAAAGAGAGAGATGTGACCTGCACAGTAAAACGCATAGCCGCAAACTTAGCAATACGCAAGGAGGAGGGTGAGGGCTGCCAAATGGAACTGTTCAATGGATTGTTCCTACTGGTACGTCAAGTAGAGACCCAGAAAACACAGAGAGATTCTCTCAGTGCACAGCAGCCGCTACAGAGGCCATGAATAAGCGCACTGCTCAATGGATTGTTCCCACTGGTACGTCAAGTAGAGACCCAGAAAAGACAGAGAGATTCTCTGAGTGCACGGCAGCCGCTACAGCGGCCATGAAGAACAGCACTGCTCAATGAATTGTGCCCACAGGTACGTCAAGTAGAGACCCAGAAAAGACAGAGGGATTCTTTGAGTGCACAGCGGCCATGAAGAAGCGCATTGCTCAATGGATTGTTCTCACGGCTACGTCAAGTAGAGACCCAGAAAAGACAGAGAGATTCTCTGAGTGCACAGCAACCGCTACAGCGGCCATGAAGAAGCGCAGGGACGCGCCAAGGCACTAGAAGTTCCTGCGAATGGGCGTCTAGACACGGGTTTCTTGGATTTTCTTCGTCGTCAAGCAAAGGCTGAGGCAGTTCCCAAGTTTCCAGTTGATACTGCGCGCTTCTCTTGCGGCGCCCCACCTCCTTATAGAAATATATAAAAAATAATCCTTGCTCACGAGCCCGCAACAATACATTCCAGATTCATTTTAAAGCGGTGTTTACATTAGCGTGGTGCCACGTCTAATTACGGGGGTGAAAGCAGATCGGTCGTAATCACGGCTTGTGTAGATGCGTAGGCGTGAACACACGCCTGCCAGTCGCCTAACTTCTCTCAGCTATAAATGATACAAACTCCGTCCTAAGTGCAAACAATATACATTTATATGTCTTTGATCTTGTTCTTTCTACACTACATGTTTCGGCCTCTATCGGCCATCATCAGGTGTATACTCTTAACGTTGCTGCCACACTGAACCCAGTCTAAAACTTAACATTTAAAAACACAATGTCACGTTCTTCGTATTATCAACATCTACATCGTTGATATGTGTCTGGTATGTAGATTATGTTGCACACGTCAAACCCGATATTCTTGTAGTAGCACTCTAAAAATCTTTAGTTATGATGTTTTTAAAATCTTTTAAAATTTTCTCTAAATTTTAAATTTTAAATTTAAAATTTAGAGAAAATTTTAAAAGATTTTAAAAACATCATAACTAAAGATTTTTAGAGTGCTACTACAAGAATATCGGGTTTGACGTGTGCAACATAATCTACATACCAGACACATATCAACGATGTAGATGTTGATAATACGAAGAACGTGACATTGTGTTTTTAAATGTTAAGTTTTAGACTGGGTTCAGTGTGGCAGCAACGTTAAGAGTATACACCTGATGATGGCCGATAGAGGCCGAAACATGTAGTGTAGAAAGAACAAGATCAAAGACATATAAATGTATATTGTTTGCACTTAGGACGGAGTTTGTATCATTTATCGTGTAGAGTGCAACAGGATGCTTAAATATAATATTCTCTCAGCTAGGCGTGCCACATAATCACACCGCGTCTGATTTTTTCGCCTGGCATTCGAATACGCCACTCCAAAGCGTGGTCACGGCTTTCAAAACTGGCACATTTTTACACGCCTCAGAATTCAGCCGTGGCACCACGCTAATGTAAACACCGCTTAAGTGGTGGGAGGGGGAAATATCGGACCTGTGGTTTCTACCCTTTCTTGTCTCCTACATGGGGAACATAATCACATATGTTGAACCCCGTAAATAGTTTCCAGAATTTCCCAGGAGCTTTCAAACTTTGCTCTGGGCCCCAAATCGGCCAGGTTTAACATCTCATATCGCTGATGGAGAAGCTCCGAAAAATTTGAAATTCATAGCAAATAATGCTCTGTTCTAGAGTAACTTGGAGTTATAATTACAACTTTTATATCCAACTAATAGTGAAGATGTGGGCACTTTGAATTTTACAGATTTTGCAGATCATTGTTAGTTTCTCGTTCAAGACGAGATTCGAAGTTTCCACTGGTTAAATCAACAGGCTACATTTCACCCTTTTGTGTATTACTACAAGGCGGACAGTATAACAAAATGCCGAAGCTTGTGTACAGTCAGTGATAATGTAAAGTTGCCGTCTTGTAGTGCACTCAATTTCACCTTTTACTTCATGACATGTTTCGGCAACATAGTGCTATCATCAGGTGCCCTAATTACGCTAATCTCTTTCATTGCTTGCCTTTATAAAATTATTTAAAAAGTATTTAAAAAGTGCCCATTTGTCAACTATAATGAATATTGTAACGTGTTTCGTTACTGAATATGCCGTAGAGATGGTTAATTGGTTTATTTAACAATCTACAAATAACGGCTACAATTAATTATCACAATATTACGGGTTTCCACACTTTACAAACCCTACAACAAAGTCTCTTAACACGATCTTCACTTGTCTTCACGTACTAATAACGCGGGAGCTATACAAGTCTCCCTGAATTGCACACTCCAGATATAACTGGTTATCCCGAACTATCACTGATTCTCGCACACGCGTCTGTAGCTCGTAACTTGCGAACTGAGAACTCGTTGATAGCACACTGACTGACTGACTGACTGTGAATAGCCTTCGCTGCTCCTTATGTAGCCTTGATCGGACAATTGTCGTCTGATGCCGTGTTGCTAGCCACGCTGTCCGGAGTTGTTGACTGCTGCCTAGAAACCGCGATATCCCTCGGTGACGTCACCGCTGTTGATTTGCTTTGCATAGCTTCAAGGTCGCGGGGACTCGGCTAACGTCGGCTCCGCTCGGCTCACTTCGGCTCCGCTCGTGACGTCACAGCGCGTTGCGCGTTGCATAGCTACCAGGATGCGGGGTGATTACTCGCCTATTACGCGAGCGCTACGTTACCGCTACGTGCAGCTGGGGAGGTAGGGGTCAACGTGTCACAATATACACACACTAAAACTTGTTAAGATTATTCATCTTATGTGTCATAATTAAAACTTGTGTGTGGTTCTTCCGCTATGGGGTTGTTTTTCTTATATTCTGCGTAAACCATGTCTTGTGACGTGTGTTCCCTTCTTAGCTGCGAGTGTTGTTGAACATTACAACACTCGCAGCTAAGAAGGTAACACACATCACAAGACACAGTTTACGCAAAATATAAGATAAACGACCCCATAGTGGAAGAACCACACGCAAGTTTCAGTTATGACACATAAGAAGAATAATCTTAACAAATTTTAGTGTGTGTAAATTCATTATAGTTGACAAATACGCACATTTTAAATACTTTTTAAATAATTTTATAAAGGCAAGCAATGAAATAGATTAGCGTAATTAGGGTACTTAATGATGGCACTATGTTGCCGAAACATGTCGTGAAGTAAACGGTGAAATTGAGTGCACTACAAGACGGCAACTGTATACATATCATGGATGAAAATCAGTGCAACAGGACGCTAAAATACAACATCATGTAAAGCACGATACAGTGACAGTTTATTTTTTCCAAAACTTCCTTATCTCCGATATAAAAGAAAATGTGCCTTCACTCAGGAAAGTTATTTATTTCAGTGATGGCGCTGGAAGCCAATATAAAAACAAAACGAATCTTTCCAATATATGTCATCACTATGGAGACTTCGGACTTGAAGCAGAATGGAACTTCTTTGCCACCTCGCACGGGAAGAATGCCTGTGACGTTATTGGCAGCACCACGAAGAAGGAAGGAGCGAAAGCCAGTCTTCAAAGATCTCGTTTTAATCAAACCATGTGCCCGCTAGAACTGTAAATATTCTGCACAGAAAATATTCCAGGGTAGTTTAGTTTTTGTGCCAAAAGACAAGTTGCAAGAAATGAAATCATTCTAAAAAAACAGGTTTCAAAAGTGCAAAACTGTGCCTCACACAAGAGAAAAACACCGGGTCGTCCCTCTGGAGGAAAACACGTTCAGGTGTTATGAAACCTTCACGTCCGATGATTTCGAAGACATCGTGATAGTGGACACTAACTGAACTACGTGTATTTTCAAACAAAATGGACAATTTTGATCGGACTACACAAAGAACTAATGCCATTGGATGCAGGTAAGCCAATTGTTGAGGTGATTTCTTTTGGTAAAATTGAAAGTGACCACATCGTGATAGTGGACACTTACTGAACTACGTGTACTTTCAAACAAACTGAATAATTATCATCGGAGTACACAAAAAAAATAATACAATTGGATGCAGGTAAGCCAATTGTTGAGGTGATTTTTTTTTGGTAAAATTGAAAGTGTCCACAACGTCGCTATTAGTTGAATATCAAATTTGTAATTGTAACTTCAAGTTACTCTGGTATAGTACATTATTTGCTACGAATTTCAAATTTTCGGAGATTCTCCACCGGAGATATGAGATGTTAAAAATGGCCGATTTGGAGCCCAGGGCAAAGTGTGAAAACGCCTGGAAAATTCTGGAAATTAGGTACGGGGTTCAACATACGTGATTATGTTCACCATGTAGGAGACAAGAAAGGGTAGAAACCACAGATCCCACACATTCCATTTCCCATCGGTTTTGAAGGTGAAAAATAGAATTTTTCCCAAAATCGATAGGTAAGTTTCGAGCATAAACACGTAAATATTTGAGTTTCTTGCTTATAAAATCATACTATATATGACAGGAACTGGGTACAATGTGTGATTTAGTTGAAAATGCAATCGTTTCATTCGTAGAGCTGAATAACTTCGTATTGCTTTCCTCACCGATTCGTGTATATGAGACTGAGAATTGCAGTAATTTAAGAACATGAATTTCAAGATAGGGACATTGGTCCTTTATCATAGCCGTAAATATATCTTGTGAAATTACCAAAATGTACGGTGTCAAGATAAATTATATGATTATATAGATATATATATAATGCCTTATTTTAACACGTGAACATTTGAGTTTCTTGCTTATAAAATCATACTACATATGACAGGAACCGAGTACAATGCGTGTGTTTAATTGAAAATTTAATCGATTCAATCGTAGACCTGAATAACTTCGTTTTTTTGCTCACCGATTCGTGTATAAGAGACTGAGAATGGCAGTACATTAAGAACATGAGTTTCACGATGGGGACATTGGTCCTTTATCATAGACGTAAGAAAATCTTGAGAAATTACAAAATGTACGGTGTCAAGTTAAATTATATTATTATATAGATATTTAAACAATGCCTTATGTTAATGTAACACCGTGGCGGCAGGGGGGCGTGGAGGGATACCTCGCCGCCGCCACGGGTAACGTCCCTGCGACGGGGGTGGATTGGTTGTCTCACCGCTGTCGCCACTTGTAACGCCGTGGAGCAGGGGGGCGTGCAGGTACCCCTCCTTGCTACCACAGCTTACGCTGTAAGGAGTTAACACCATAATCCTAGCTTACTCTCAGCTAGGATTCTCCTGTTCGGGGCTCCTTCTCTCACTTAAAGCTGCCACCATCTGTCCTCTCTATTGTGGGAACTACCCCCTGATATATAGTCATAGCTCCCTCTTGACAACTCCTCATATAGTTTACAGGTAGCCACGTGTTACATCATTAATACATCTTAAGGGGGCGTTGGGATCAAGGCTACTAACTACTGCCTGTGTGGCAGGTGCCTACCCCTGTCTATTCCTAGTACCGCCCCTTAAGCATTCGGCTGCTGTTGCAACTCTCGTTTTGGGGTAGGGTCTTCTGGATGGGTCGAGGAAAGGTGACTATGGAGGGTGAATCACACTTCCCTGCGTACATCCTATCCTATCTACTCTATCTATTTACACTCTTATATTTACATGATTTACAATATTTACATTATTACAAGGCCGACTTTCAGTCGGGACTACATAGTGAATTGACTTGCAGCTACGCTAGGACCCTCCCCTTCGGGGGTGTAAACTGGAGTCTCTCTCTCTCTCTCTTCGACTATAGGCAAGTATTAATCGTTCCATGGGATCCTGTTTCCTTACTATTCATTAAATACGATTACACTATCCTTCGTCAAGTTTCACGCTTACATAATCTACCCTTAGTGATACATAATGAAACCCACATACTATATTTATAGCTACAAGCTAACCATAACCTTGACACATACACTATGTAATGCCGCTAAGGTTACGTACTTGTAGATATAGTTTTTTGGGTAAAATTGGAATAATAGTAGCTAGACTGTAAGATTAAGAAATAGCCATGATGGAACGACCCAGGAAGTTTACAAAGAATTGTAACAGGGAATGCCTGAGTCATTAGAATGCTAACCCGGCAATGTAATAGCGCTGACATTGAGGAAGGAGCTATATGAAATGGGTCATAAACACTATGGCAGGAGGAAAACGCTGAGTCTGAGGAGGCGGTAGACCCGAAAGAGTCAACCCCTTCTCGATGGGCAACCAATGAGGGAGGCCAAAATCACGTCAGAATGGGCAGGCAACCTACCCGGAACTCAAAGAATCAGCAAAGAGAGGTTATATAAACCCTAGAAGACTTAATCAAAAAACCTTTTGCCTTTAGACTTTTGATTGATATTAAGTAACTTAGAGTTCAGGGGAGGCTATCGCCGAGAGAGCGATGGCCGTGAGTGTGCGCTGGTGGCTGATGGCGAGCATCTATTTCCTCATCTCAAGTAAGTGAAACCAACTTCATATAGCCATGAACATTAAGTGTAACAGTGATAATTGTAAAGTGTAAAACCACAGGGAAAGATAGTCTAACTAGATTGACTAGGTTCATTCGAAATACCGCGGCGTAGAATACCCGTCAGTAGGGTGACAGAAGGTAGAACCAATGATGACTGCAGGTTCATTATCCAGTGTAGTACAACCGACGAACGTCGGTAAGAGTGCATATAGATGTATATAGTGACATAGAGAAATAGAATAGAATAGATATGCGTGTGAGTTTACTTTAACCTAGCAATTCCTTAAGTGTTACCCTCTTTCTAGACGACTCCAGGACCTCCCAACACTCCGGCGAATTACGAGATAAGCCAGGACAGTGACGCAAGCTATGATAAGATTACTAGATTTCTTGAAAATAACAAGATGGTGGCAGCATACTAAACAGGGTGACAGAGCGGGATATTTCCACGCCCTCTGTCACCTCG
>NW_019737421.1:47785-51123 GCF_002891405.2 Cryptotermes secundus
TAAGAGAGGTACAGTGGCGGAAGCGGTGGAGGTACCTCCACGCCCCCTTCACGCCATAACAGTGGTGGCAGCGGTGGGATACCTCCACGCCCCCTGCCACCACGGCGTAACACACTATAAAACCCTTTGTTGCGGCTCAAATTTGAGATTGGAGATTGTAAGGTATTACCCAAATGTTAGAGACTTGCGAAAAGCGTTTCGCAGTTATTACAGTAATCTGTAAACACCTGGACAGGCAAATAGGTTAAGAATGTTGCTAATCAGCAAGTCTGTGTAACTGCAGGGTAAGAAGCTTGCCTCACTTGGTCACTAGAGTAATCGTAGTAGACCACATACACAGCAATAAGAAGCAAGGGGTCCGCCCACAACCACCCATGAGAACCAATTAGAATGTTACTATGAGGATTGAGGACTCTGAGGAGGAGGACCTACCCTCTGTCGTCAACGCTGAATCAGCGAATTAAAACTATAAATTAGGGAATTTCTGGGGACTTAGGTCATGTTTTAACACAGAATATTCGGTTGTCAGCCGAAGGCTCTCTTCAACATGGGCATTACCAGCGGAGGCAGTGGGCCTGCATCTTGTACTACAGGTAAGTTTTTTATGCTTAACAGCCATGCTGGTTAATATTATTGTTGATGATATTATTGTTGATAAGAGTGTTGAGTTAATTTAATGTGCAAACTCCAGTGTACCCGGTGAGCCCTTAGGGGAGGATAATAGAATTATGTAATTGCCTAGGATGTGAGTCAGGCAAGAAGGGTTTATAGTGTATGTGTCAGGGTTATGGTTAGTATGTAGTGGTAAAGATAGTATATGGGAATTTGATATATATAACTAAGGGTAGATAATGTCAGAGGGAACTTTACGAAGGATAGGGTAATCATATATAATGAGTAGTAAGAAATGTACAGGAAACAGATTCAGGTTAAACGAGGAGGGCTTGCATGTCCTCATTAGATGCGTCAGAGAGAGAGAGAGAGAGAGAGGCCTCCATCCCCGAAGGGGGAGAACTTGGAGGAGTCTAACGTGTAGTAAAGACTCTATGCAGACCCGACTGTATGTCAGTCTTGTTAATAATGTAAATTTGTAAATTATGTAAATACAAAGGTGTAAATAGATAGAGTAGATAGAGTAGGATGTACCGGGATTGTGATTCATATCTATAATCAACTTTCCCACATCCGATCCCGAGCAATCCTGACCAATCGAGGGCTGAACTGACACAGGCAGCAGTAGCAGCCGAAGGCAAGAAAGACAAACCGGGACAGAGAGGTTAGCGGTATCCTCAGATAGGAGGTGTTACATGTTGCTACCTGTAAACTATATGAGGAGTGGTCAAGACGGAGCTATGACTATATGCTCAGGGGGTAGTCTCCACGATAGAAAAGGACATATAATTGATGGTGGCAGCTTTATGAGAGAAGGGAACCCCGAACAGGAGAATCCTAGCTAAGGGTGAGCTAGGAGTATTGTGTTAACTCCTTACAGCATAAGCTGGGGTGGCAAGGAGGGGTACCTGCACACCCCCGTCGTCACGACGTTACATGTGGTACCAACGTCGCGACATTACAGTGGTGGCAGGGAGGGCTACCTTCACGCCCCCCCTGCGCCGCTGCGGCATTACAGAGTAAGCTGTGGAGGCAAGGAGGAATACCTCCATGCCCCCCTGCTTGCGGCGTTACACCCTTATTGCCTGACTATCATCCTCGGCAATTACATGGTACATGATTCTAGTATCCTCCCCTAAGGGCTCGCCGAGCACACTGGAGTTTGCACATTGAAATCTCACAACACTTTTTATCAACAATATTATTAAACAACATGGCTGATATGCGTAAACGATACTTACTTGACATAGAAGACTGTAGGCCCTTCCAGCACTTGTCAAACCCATATTGAGTAGCGCCTCCGGCTGACAACTGACTATTATCTGTTAGATCAGAATCCAAAGTCTCTCGAAATTCAGTAATTTATAGTTTCAATTTGATAATTCAGCTGTTGACGACAGAGGGTAGTTAACTCCTCCTCAGTGTCCTCAATTCCCAAAGTAATATTCTAATTGGTTTTTATTGGTGGTTGTGGGCGGGCCCATGGCGTCTCATCGCTGTTTATGCGGTAATATTACGATACTCCAGTGGCCTAGTGGGGCAAGCTTCTTGCTAGTGCGGTTACGCATAAATGCTGATCATCAACATTATTAACCTAGTTGCCTGTCCAGGTGTTGACATACTACTGTAATGGCTGTAACACACTTTTCGCAAGTCTCGAACATTTGGGTAATGCCTTACAATCTCCAATCTCAAATTTGAGCCTCTACAGTTAAACACGCAAACATTTGAGTTTCTTGCTTATAAAATCATACTACATATGACAGGAACCGAGTACAATGTGTGCTTTTAGTTGAAACTGCAATCATTTCATTCGTAGAGCTGAAAAACATCGTTTTGTTTTGCTCAATGATTTGTTTCTATGAGACAGAATGGCAGTATCTTAAGAAAATACGTTTCACGATGGGGACATTGGTCCTATATAATCGCCGTAAAAACTTGTGAAATTATCAAAATATACGGTGTCAATATTAAGTATTAGATTATATATATTTATATAATGTCTTATCTTAAACACGTAAACATTTGTGTTTCTTGCTTATAAAATCATACTACATATGACAGGAACCGAGTACAATGTGTGCTTTTAGTTGAAACTGCAATCATTTCATTCGTAGAGCTGAATAACATCGTTTTCTTTTGCTCACCGATTCGTGTATATGAGACTGAGAATGGAAGTATTTTATAAACATGAGTTTCAGGATGGGGTCATTGTTCCTTTATAATAGCCGTAAAGAAATCTCGTGAAATTACCAAAATGTACGGTGTCAAGATTAATTATTTGATTATATAGATATTTATAAAATGTCTTTTCCTAAACACGTAAACATTTGAGTTTCGTGCTTAAAAAATCATACTACATATTGCCGCGTATCGCGGTGTATAACGCGACAAATAACGTCTCGATGTATTCGGTGTAGCGAATTTTATTTCACATTCGCACTTACAATCACCCAAATTACAGATTTACGATTACTGCTATCTGCAGTATCACAATTAGTACACTCCAAATGCCACAATACAACTGACTGGCTGACTTTACGTCTCGACTCGGCGACTGTTTCTTTATAACTCGGCGGTAGCCACATTAGAACTAACTGTGAATAGCCTTCGCTGCTCCGTATGTAGCCTCGATCGGACAGTACGGGAAAACGGCCACGTAATAGGCACCCTTTTTGCCTGGCGCTGTGTTGTTATGTAACGCTAGCGGAGGTCAACGCTGTTAC
>NW_019737421.1:51148-61962 GCF_002891405.2 Cryptotermes secundus
GTTGCCTGGCCGATATCCCTCGGTGACGTCACCGCGGAGGGGAGTGGCGGGGCGGGAACTCGCCTATTACCGTAGTAACGCGAGCGTTACGTTACCGCCACGTACCGCTGGGGAGGTAGGGGTCGACATGTCACAATATGATAGGAAACGAGTACAATGTGTGTTTTTAGTTGAAAATGGAATCGTTACATTCGTAGAGCTGAATAACATCGTTTTGTTTTACTCACCGAGTTGTGTATATCAGATAGAATGGCAGTATTTTAGGAACAAGAGTTTCACGATGGGAACATTGGTCATATAAAATTGCCGTAAAACACTTGTGAAATTTCCAAAATGTACGATGTCAAGTTAAGTATATGATTAGATCCATTTTTATACAATGTCTTATCGTAACACGTAAACATTTGAGTTTCTTGCTTGTAAAATCGTACTACAAATGACAGGAACTGTGTACAATTTTTTTCTTTAGTTGAAAATGCAATCGATTCATTCGTAGAGCTGAATAACATCGCATTATTTTGCTTACCGACTCGTGTATATGGGACAGAATATGGCACTACTTTAAGAACGTAAGTATCACGATGGGGACATTGGTCCTTTATCATAGCCGTAAAAAAAAATCTTGTTTATTTACCAAAATGTACGGTGTCAAGTTAAATTATTTGATTATATAGATATTTATACAATGTCGTATATTAAACACGTAAACATTTTAGTTTCTTGCTTAAAAAATCGTACTACTTATGACAAGAACAGCGTACAATATGTGATTTTAGTTAAAAATTCAATCGTTTCATTCGTAGTGTAGAATAACGTTGTTTTTTTGCTCACCGATTCGTGTATATGAGTCTGAGAATAGCAGTTTTTTAAGAACATGTGTTTCAAGATGGGGACGTGGGTCTTTTATCATAGCCGTAAAGAAATCTCGTGAAATTACCAAAATGAACGGTGTCAAGTTTAATTATATGATTATATAGATATTGTAACGTGTTTAGTTACTGAATACGTCGTGGAGACCGTTAGTTGGTTTATTTAACAACCTACAAATCACGGCTACAATTAATTATAACACAGTTGCGGGTTTCACACTTTACAAACCCTACAACCAAATCTCTTCACACTCTCTTCAAGAGTCTTCACGTATTAATAACGCGGGAGCTATACAAATCTCTCTGATATACACACTCCAAATACACTCGGTTATCAAGAACTATCATTGATTCTCGCACACGCGTCTGTAACTCGTAACTTGAGAACTGAGAACTGTCGTCGGCGGCTGTGTAGCTCCCTTATAAACCCTCAGCAGGGCAACGAGAAAACAACTACGTAGTAGGCATCACTGTTGCTACCGTCGTCTATGGCAACCACTGTTTATCCGCGTTGCATAGCGACCAGTGCGCTGGGACTCGGCTCACTTCGGCTCCGCTTGGCACGTTACTGCGCGTTGCGCGTTACGTCACCATGGGGAGAGTGGCGGGGTGATGACCCACCTATCACGGCAGCAACGAGAGCGCTACGTTACCTCCACGTGCCGCTGGGGAGGTAGGGGTCCTCTGTTACGCAACATGTCACAATATTTATACAATGTCTTACCTTAAACACGTAAACATTCGACTTTCTTGCTTACAAAATCATACTACATATGAGAGGAACCGAGTACAATATGTGTTTTTAGTTGAAAATGTAATCGTATCTTTCGTAGAGCTGAAAAACATCGTATTGTTTTGCCCACCTATTCGTGTGTATGAGACTGAGAATGGCAGTAATTTAAGAGCATGAATTTCAAGATGGGGACATTGGTCCTTTATCATAGCCGTAAATATATCTTGTAAAATTACCAAAATGTACGGTGTCAAGGTAAATTATATGATTATATAGATATATATATAATGCCTTATTTTATATTCCTTGATATCGGAAAGGAAAAGTTTATTGGAGAGCTCTGTCTTCTGGGATATGATACTATGTAGTTGTCACTTGAAATTCAACTGATGTTTCGGAGCAATGTTACATCTATCTTCAGGTATGAAGAACAAGCCAAGCAAGAAACCAGCGAGAAGTGAGGCTCTGCTTCAGATGGGGTCTGATGAAATGATACCAAGACATGTCTATGATCAACCCTGCATGATTAGATTCCTTGACCGAAGGAATGAAAAGAGGGGTTTCAGCCTGAGAGAAGGGGAGGACTAATCTGGCACACAGATGGCTCCAAGACAATTAAAAGGCACTGGAGTTGGGGTGTATTGCCACGGTACAAGGCAAAAACTTTGTTTTAGCCTTGGGCACTACACAAGAGTATTCAAGGCAGAAGTGTATGCCATTAAGGCATGCACAGTTGAGAATCTAGATAGGAACTATAGAAACAGAAATATCTACATTCTATCAGACAGTCAAGCTGCAATTAAAGCAATTTGTAAATACCAGATCACCTCGAAACTGGTCTGGGACTGCTTTCTTGGCAACTCCAATTGAGATGCCACAAGCTGGTTCGGGTCCTACGAACAGATGTTCAGATCCTGTTCTTGCCAACTAATATGCTGTTTCATTGATTGGATTATTAGAGGTAGTGTGTTTAAAAGTATTATTTTTTTATCCAAATTGGATTGTGTCCCTTCTATTTCCTCTTCCCGAGGGAAGACAAGCTTCTACCGGTGCAATTGCGGGGTGGTGTACGTTTGGCTTCCTTCAGGGATGCGAAATATAAGGGACACAAACCAATTTGGTTTAACAAAATTAACATTTTTAAACACATTAACTGTAATAAATATTTCAAATTGTTGGTAGAAAACATTAGATTTATACATTGTATGTACATTTTAACATTAAAAAACATATTGTAATAGTGGTTTCTAATTGTATTGACACCCTTCTGATGGTGGTCTATAGGACCGAAACATAGGAAAAAGATAAAAAAGAAAAACCCTTCAGTCATCCCGATGGAATTAATTAACCTTTGCAATAATTTCACTTAGTTAGTACAAAGATAAACATACAGGATACTCATGTAATCCATGTAAGATTCCTTTAGTCAAAAGACTTGGATAGCAGAGAACCAAATGACTTTATTGCTTCCAGCTGTTTTACGGCACCAGAGAATGCTATGTCTGAATCTTCTGGCTACTTTTCCTTAACATGTATTTACAGTATTTTGTTACATTTAGTGTTATTATAAAACTAAGCACTTCTAGCATCTCCTATTCAGTAGGAAATCTTGTATGTATATTTTTGCTCTATATCTGTGTACCATTGCCTTCCCTTTTTGGCCTATCTCCATGTTTTTAAAAGTCAGAAGTAAACACAAGATCAACTTGCTGTGTATGTGTTTGTTAATCGTCCCTAACAATTGTATTTGTATTTGTATTTTTATTTTCATCCGTTTTGCTACATAGTAACATTTGGACACGTCATTCAGTAATATAAGTAAACAAAATAAATCTACATAGTTACAAGCATACTATGAACTATATTGATTGATTAATTGATTGATTTATCCAGGAGTACAACTTAACAAACAAATCTACAAAGTTACAAGGATACTAACAACATTTTACAATCCTAAGCAATATGTAGATACTACATTTGAAAAAGAAAAAAGAAAAAACAAATACACAAATCATTGTATACAACTTATGATTTGCTATGACATCCAAATATGAGTACTTTCACCATCCATCTTTTTATTTAAAACTAACGAATTCATTTATCATGTAAAAGGAATGTTTAAATAAAAAGGATTTTAAGTCTCTTTTAAAAACTGAAAAACCCACTGAGTTTTTTATTTTGTCAGGCAACTTACTATGCAATTCTATCCCCATATTTACCACACTCTTTTTAAATAATGTAGTTCTACAGACCTGAACATGAAAATCCTTGTTTATTCTTGTATTATAACTATGAATATTTATATTCTGTATCAAATCTGCTTTGTGCTTTTTCATGTAACACAGCACCTCTAAGATATACAACGAAGTAACCGTAAGGATGCCATAATCTTTAAAAATTTGCCTGCATGAGTCTCGTTTACACCTTTACCGGCCTTCATGAAACTTGGTACGTATATCATGCTTCCTGAGGCCATCTCAACTGAGCACTGCAGAAATCCCTCTCATCAGTAATACCAACACTTAAGCCTCTCAAATCGTTGAGGTAACAACCTTAATATGACTCGAATACCTGAGCAAACTCATTAAATGGATGACGATATGATGGATAGCATTCAGAGAGCACAGTTTCTAGTATTATTTTATTGGGTTCATTATCCATACATACTAAGTGGGTTTCCAGCTATTGCATCAGATACTCAAATTGCAGTGAAAGGAAAGTGTGTGAGTAATACTCCAGAGAATTCCTTATCTGATTTTATCTCCATAATTTATAACAAACTTTGTGCACTGATGCAAACTGCATTTGCTAATGCAATATTTTGAAACTGACATATTGCACGAGGAAATTCAAAGCAAGCACACTCGTACATTCAACATTACATTAATGTAATTTACTCTTACAGAATTTGGGTAGATCCCCTCAGAGTTTTGCCTTTGTAGATGATATACATTCTGCTTCTGATATGAATGTAACGCTGCCAGCCAAAGCTATACTCATGTGTATCTGGCATTTCTGGTAGCTCAACACCAAACATACATACTGCCTGCTATTTCTTCCTTCACCCCAACCCTGAGTACACTCATACTGACTCATCTGAATATTCCAGTTTTTTAGACAAGCAAATTTAATTTGCCTCACTGCAGAGTTTTCAGACGTTCGGTTTTTAAGGAACAGCCCCTTCTTATGCAACAACTATCAGTTTTTGGCCAACTCAAAGGCAGGTATTTAAAAAAGGATGTTAGATGATTACACCTGGTGGAAACAGCCATGTTTTCTGAAATGTCAGCAATCGTCCATGAAGATTAGCTATGAACTACCATCAAAACCTGAAGAAGTACTCTAGGAACTTAGCCTACACATACTGAATGCACTTTTTCTTATGAAGAGTACAGTATTAGATACTGTTATCTTGGGAGTCATAGTGCATGAACACCTGGCCCAGTGCACATGCTTTGGTATGACATCAGAGACATTCTGTAGTGTGAACTTTCGTGGTCACTGAACTATGTTATTAGCAAGTCATTGTTGTGCCTACATTTTCTAACAGATATGGGCAACACCAGAGCCCTAGCCTCTATGTTGATGGAAGCACAAAGTTCGGTTCCCATCGCAGCTGATGCAAGTGCAGGTGCACAAAGCTGCCACTTGGAACGGCAAATTTTATGATCCATTCTTAACTTTTTGTTAAATGAAAATTAATTCCTGCTGTTCTTTCTTCTTATCATGGCCACAGTTGGTAGTCAACTAAATAGTATGTCATGCAATAATGTAAATATGTGAACTCCAAGAGCTGGTGTCTAATTCCGTAACCTCAAGCAGGCAGTAACAGAGCGGCCTCATAATTTTTATTGTACTTCTTTAACCCTTATTTTATGCATGCTGACACCAATTGAGGTTCCCATTACTGTCTTAGAATTTCGTATTATTGTGACTAAATTCTGAAACAGTAGAGCTATTCTGAACTCCGGGTGGGAGGAACTTCTTGTTGCCTGGGAAGGCATATAGACTGGCAGGGGCCCAGGTTCCTACCTCCAAGAAAACCATCTCACACAAAGATCAGCCAGTTATGTGTGTAGAGAAAAAACCAGTGCTTATTCTTGTAACCAGATGAAACCCTACCTGGGTTAATGAACATATGGGATATGGTACACACTGCTAACACAATCCATCAAATAGTTCCAAGGATGATAGCACCCATGTAAGTCCTGTCTCCAATTGCCGCGTACTCTGTTCATCTGATTAAGGAATACATACATACATTTCATTTCATTTCACAAGTCCAAACAAATGAACATGGAGGTCATCATACAAAAATTTAAACAAACACACAGATAACAAAATAATTATTATGCTCCACATATTCAGAAACTGTATAAAAGGAATTATGCATTAGATATAAAAACAAATTTAAACAAACACACAGATAACAAAATAATTAAAACTAATTGTTTATGTTATGCTCCACATATTCAGAAACTGTATAAAAGGAATTATTCATAAGCTATAAAAACAGCCTATTTTTAAAACTAATTCTATCCTGAAGAAAGTTGTCTTCTGGGTTTAGGCACCGTGTATTCTTCGTTTGGCCGACGTTTCGGAGGAACGTNTTATGCTCCACATATTCAGAAACTGTATAAAAGGAATTATTCATAAGATATAAAAACAGCCTATTTTTAAAACTAATTCTATCCTCTTTAAGGCTTTGAATGGTTATGGGCAATCTGTTGAATAGTTTAATGGCAGTAAACATAGTACCTTTCTGAAAAGCAGACAGATTCGAGTTTGGCAAATATAATTGCTTTCGATTTCTTGTATTCAAACCATGAACATCTAAACCTGAACAAAATTTAGTTAGATTATCAATCACAAACCTCATCAACGAGAGAATGTATTCACATGACAATGGCAGTATATTCAATTTCTTAAAAAGATCCCTACAAGAGTCTCTAGGTCCCACTCCAGATATAATCCTTATTTCTTTTTTTTTTTGTAATTTAAATACTCTAACATTATTCGTTGAGTTGCCCCAAAAAATTATTCCATACTTTAGAATAGAGTGGAAATAAGAAAAATGCACCATTCATAAAATTTGTTTACTCATAAAATAAGATAAACTACTAATTACAAAAATAGCTGAACTAAGTTTAGGGAGAATATACTCTACATGACTCTTCCAGTCTAAATTCTTATCAATCTGCAGACCCAAAAATTTTATCACAGAAACTTCATTTATAAACAAAATTCACATCAGTATTTTACATTCAGAATGCTAAATTTTGCCCCCGACAGTGCATAATATTTTCTGTTCTACAGAACACCCCCTGAGTGCATGGGAGATGCAGGAAATGAGCATAAAATTTTCAGTCATAAGACTTAAAGGGAAGAGAATACGGATAGGTGAGAATGGATCTTAAAGAAACAGCCCAGAGAATGTGAACTGCCTCGGTGTAGGAACCAATGGCATGCTCACGTGACTAGTACCGTCAAGTTCCACACAAGGCAGGAAATTTCCAGAAATATATACCAGTTACTATGAACACTCATCAAAGCGTAATTACGGCTGAATGGGTCCAAGAACCACAGATCACAGTGTTGCATCATCTAAAGCATGAACCTTCCTTTCCCGGTACAACACTGGGGTCGTAGGTTCAAATCCCATTCGAGGCATTGACATCTGTGTTCGTTAATTCTATGTTTGTGATGTTCTGTGTGTAGGTAGGGGCCTTGCGATAGGCTGATCACTCATCCAAGGAGTCCCACCATTTGTGTATAGGATTAAGAAACTGGAAAAGTGGCGAAGGTCCAAAGGGCCTTACACCCACAGGTAGAGAGAGAAAGAGTGGGTCTAAGAATTAACGAAATCGTGTCTACCTATAATTTACAGGAGCATTCGGCGTAAAACAGAAAAAAAAGTCATAAAAAAGCCACACGAAGGTAATCTAGAAAGTGGAAACACTCTCTCAGATGTCATTAGAGTGACTGCGATGCTTTCTGTGTACACAAATTAGTCATCCAAATGAATCAGGTAGAAATTCCTTTCAAATTATTTCGGATGACCCGATGTCTTGGGCACTATTAAGTTAGTATCCACCGTGTGGGCATTCTCTCTCTGTCTCAGCAAACCGATCTGACTTCGCCATCAAGACCGATGAAGACCTCCCCAACTGTTACGCGTGTCGCTTGCTACGTCACGCATTTCTAAGTTTTTATTTTAAATTAACGAACACGAATGAGTGACATGGCTTTCACTGAAGCCGTTCTGTATGCCACTCTTTCCCTGATCGTATATACTGCGAATCGCGAGTCAGCGAGATTTTCATTAAGACTGCCGTCGTCTGGGATTCTGAGGCCATACTGTTAGGTACATAGGTGTCAGCGTTTCGGAGGAACATCTTTCCTCCTTTTTCAGGAGAGAATAGTGATTGTGACCTCGTGTAGTTTAGTTTCGGAGGAATTTCCAGTCTTCCATGTTTGTTGTAGAAGAGCGGGGTGTCTCACACGTATCTGGAAACGTTTCGGGGCCTCCTTTTTAAGGCAGAGAATGGGATGTTAGCCGTGTAGTCTGTTAGATATCTGCATGGAGGAATCTGAACTCTCCATCTTTAGGGTTAGATTAAAAAAGTGACACCGTGTAGTTCACGAAATTACTCGACGTGAATCCCAGAAGACAATGATCTTTATAGAAAAAAGGTGAAGTTGCCTGTGTCGCTATATCGACTGCGCTTCTCGGGCTCCCTCGGTATTGTTCTCAGGCCTCAGATTCCGTTTAAAAGTTCTCGTCTATTTCAATATATAGGTCCATAATGAAACATTTTAAGGACAGAAAGAGTAATGACTTCTTCCGAGAAGTCGCTCTTGGTGCTACTGACATTACATTAAAAAAAAAAAAAGTCCAAAATTTAACACCCGGTATTGAAGTAAAAAAAATCTGTTCCGACTTTGTAATTTTCGTGAGAATTGCGACAGATGAATTGTTTGGGGGGGGGAAATAATTATAAATATAAAATATGCCTAGGCAATCCCCAACCGTTTTAAGCGACATGACAAACAGGTTTTTTGGCAGATCCCTCTTCTCAGCAGAATTAGTACTACATTTTCACCAACCCGTACAGTGCTCTGTCCTCTCTGACCGTCTCTGACCCCCTTGTGTCGGTTAAGGTACCATGACGACCAAGACCACCAAACCACGAGCGACCACAAGTGACCACAATCCCCACCAGCACAAGGAAGTGTTGCTTCGTCGATAACGGATATTAAGTTTATAACGAGAGTGTGTAAGTTTTGGGTATTAATTACGGAATCATTAGGATCATTCGAGAGAAATTCAGTTTCCTCATATTTTACTAATGTTATATTTCGGCGTCCTGTTGCACTGATTTAAGTCCATGATTTATTTTATCCGTCTTCTAGTGCATACATTCATCTATCTCCTCTTCTCACTCGCACTACATGTTTCGGCACAAAAGTGCCATCTTCAGTGCTGATCCAATCCACGACAAACTAGTTCATTGCATGCCTTGTCTATACATACTAAAATAACTAAAATATATATTTATCATAGATACTGATAAATGTTAAGTGTTAAAATATTAAAATTGTACAGGATATTGCAAGGTCATGTTATGCGTTGAGAAACATAAAGCATTTTATCCCATTAGATACATTAAAGGTAATTTATTTTGCACACATTCACTCCATTTTAAGCTATGGCATAATTTTCTGGGGTAACGCTTCCTATGCCAGCAATGTCTTTAGATTACAAAAGAAGGCTATGAGAATTATTGCAAATTTTGGTCCAAGAGAATCATATAGACATCTATTTGAGAAATTCGAAATAATGTCATTCTATTCCCAATTCATATACTCATTGATTTTATTTACGATTAATAATGATCATCTTTTTAATGCTATTACCATGATTCATGAACATAAAACCCGAACCCATAATAATCTATATTTGCCTTCTGTGAACCTGACAAAGTATAGTCAGAGTGCATATGTAGCGGGTATTAAAGCCTTCAACCATTTACCTCAAACTTTAAAAGAGTTGACTTTGGATGTACCAAATTTTAAGAGAGCACTGAAGAGATTTTTACTTCATCACTCCTTTTATTCCATGAAAGAATACTACCAACAGAAATGGGTATAATGTGTAATGTAAGAGAACACACAGATCGTGACGACAAATGAACTGATATAGAAATATGTCATAAACTACAAATTACGTAATTATCCTGTTTTATTTGTCTTGATGGGTATTTTGATGGGTATTACATCTTGTATGATAGTTTGAAGAACATGTTTGAACAAGTGTCTGTTAACCATTTTATTATTACTGTGAAGTTTTGCATATGTGATCATGAATTATATTTTGGTGAAATATGCACGGTATGTGTATGACCATGCATTGTAGCATGTTGGCTTGCATGCTTTTGATTTCTGTTATTAACTAAGTTGCACCTGAAGTTGTCAACTATTTTTATGCTTATTTTATATTATATGACTAATCTATTGTTTTTGGTTGTTTTAATAAGTGAATTTTGGATGATAATTGTCTCTTTTATATGCATTCTAATTTGGCGCACTTGATTAATGGAATGAGTAATGAATGAACGTCTTAATGGAAATTTTAATGTGTATTATAAGTATTTACCTCATTTAATTGCAATATTACTGTATTATTGTATGGATATTATGTATTCTAACTTGACTTGTTCCATATCCTATGGTGTCTCACCTGTACTGGATTTACGGAATGTAAATAAATTCAATTCAATTCAATTCCTACGTCGTGTTTCATTACGCGAGTCACTTCTATCATCTGTTGGAGCACTCTTTCACTATCGTGTATTGTGCTCTGTGTTGCGTTTTGCTCCTGTGACTGCGTGTGTTATACTGTATAATTTTAATATTTTAATACTTAACATTTATCAGTATATATGATAAATATATATTTTAGTTATTTTAGTATGTATAGACAAGGCATGCAATGAACTAGTTTGTCGTGGATTGGATCAGCACCTAAGATGGCACTTTTGTGCCGAAACATNTGCGAGTGAGAAGAGGGGATAGATGAATGTATGCACTAGAAGACGGATAAAATAAATTATGTTCCTCATATTTTTACAAATTATGGTGTTCGTGATATCATTCTGCAGTTGCATGTTCTAATTGGTATTCTGCTAAACTTCGCAACGCCCATTCTGAGG
>NW_019737422.1:0-889 GCF_002891405.2 Cryptotermes secundus
TGCTCCGTACATTTGAATTTTCAGTATTTAGACAATTGGAGTGTTAGTTCCAGTTTTTATGTTCTATGTAATGCCTCTTTTGTATTAAGTCTTATATAATTAAAGTTGTAGTTAAAGTAATAACATATTAATTATAAAGGTATATTTATCTGGGGAATTCAGGCAGTTGTGGAATTGTTGTGGAATTTGTTCTCTGTGTGTCTTTGAGGGGTGCCTATGTGCGTTTCTTCTCTTACCTGGTGCTGCTGCTGTTCTAGTTGTGTATTTTGTTGGTGTATGGGTATGAGATGTTTTGTTTCCTCCGTTTTTCTGTGTCTTTTTGTTCTTGTGCTTTGATCTGAAATACTTTTGTTATTGTTGTTTACGTATATGTTGTACAGGGGAAATCCATGCATTTGGATGTTTTGTATGATAGGCAACTTTCTGTTCCCGTAGTGTAATGTTGAGCAAATTAATTTTGTTGTTCTGTTCCTTTTACATGGTAAATTGTAAGTTTGGTTCGATGTTGAATTCTTGTAGTATAAGGTTTGTTTCAGTTAAGTTTTTGATTGTAATTCAGTAATTTGTTACGTACATATTTGTAGGTACCCATTTTCTTGTGTCTTATGGGAGTGTTGTCCTCTAGGAACTGTGAGAATATTGCAGAGGATGGTGCTGTCATTGTGAGGCCTTTTTCTTGTTTCTAACAGTTGTTATTAATTTGGAAGGAAGACTGTGATAGAATGGTGTCCGCTGTGTTGTCTCTCTCTCTCTCTGATTGTATTTTGTTGTTTGTTGTGATTATTTAGTAGGGTCTGTTTTATGGTGGCGAATTTCCTTGATGGTATGTATTTTTATAATTCTTCACCAGCGGTATATGCCCAAACTGTGATGAACTTGTTTGTAGCAT
>NW_019737422.1:1040-32526 GCF_002891405.2 Cryptotermes secundus
AGTTTTCTGCAGCCTCATATTATTTCATTCCTCTTCTGTCCAGATATTCTCAGCATCCCGTTGCAATTGTTCAACTTAACGTCCATTATTTATCGTCCGTCAGTACCTTGACAAGTGGACTACAGCATGTGATCTGAACACGAACTAGGACAGTGTAGGAGTTTTAACATAATTTAATGAAAAATGTTTGTAATATATCAGGACACCTGAAGATGGCCGTTTGGGGCCGAAACATGCAGTGTCTAAGTGTATAATGATAAACTAAAATTAAAATTAAGTAGTGAACAAATAAGTGTTGCAGTATTGACGGACGATAAATAATGGACGTTAAAAAACCTTTTTTGTCAGTAGTTAAAATTTTTAAACCACATAGGTTCGTGTCCGTACTCCTATCATTCTTCTTGTATGGGGCAGATTTTGTGCCGCCTGTCTGTCTTGATGAGGAGGTTCTTGATGTTGTCCAGGGTTTGTTCGTGTTTTTTAAATAACATCTAGAAACTTTTAAAAACTTTACAACATCAGGAAGCTGCTGTGATTGTGAAACGTCCGACTTTATGTGTACTGTGCATTATAGGATATAAGTGTATGTATTTTAAATCAAAACACCTATTGTGATGGTAGTTTCCAGTTTGTAATGATGTTCCCTCTGAAGATGGCCTGCAAGGACCGAAACATGTAAGGGAGATAAGTTTTAACGTAGTAAAAACTTATATGACACATTGGACGGAGTGGTTTGTACTTATAATTGTTAGTGTGACGGACCAGAATGAAACAAATAAAAAATTATTAATATAATGAATATAAACAAAGATTTGCCATTGGAATTAAAAGATGCTGAAATAAATAAAACAGGACATTTTTGGGAATCAGTGCATGACAAGGGACTAAGAGAGGGTATTGTGACAGATGAAGATAATAAAACTATCTTCAGTTTTCCTCCTCTGTAAGCTGATTTTGTTTGGTTCTTTTCGAAATCCTCTTAAGAGGGTGTCAGTATATAACTACACATAATTTTGTCATAAGATCAACAAAGTTTTAAGTTCAATAACTTTGTCTTTACCCGTAAATGGTATAACTGACTTTTCATACAATGCAAAAAATAAATTGTAAGGATATAATTATACATCACCGTACAATTTATGAGTGACATTCCACAAACAATATAGAGTTATATATAACCTGATGATGATGACGACATTGACAATGACACTGTACAATGAAACACATTGGCGGATGTGTTAGTAAAAAATATGATACCATATATCAGATTTTCACAATGAAGGGAAAGTGTTGTAAGATGGAAAAATATCATTAATATAAACAAAGATATTATTTACACTGTGTCAGGAATTGCTGTTGGAATTAAAAGTTTTGCTGAAATAAATAAATCAGGACATTTTGGGGAATGGGTGCATGACAAGGGACCAAGAGAGGGTATTGTGACAGAAGGAGATATTAAAACTATCTTAAGTTTTCCTCCTTTATAAGCTGATTTTATTCAGTGTTTCAGTACGTAATTACACATAACTGTGTCATAAGATCAAAAAATTTTGAGTAACCTTCACTGTAAGTGGTATAACTGACTTCATACAATGTAACAAAATGAATTTATTAAGTGAGGAAATAATTATTCATCACTGTAAAATTTAAAAAGACATTTCACAAACAATATGTAAATAACATGATGATGACGATGATGTTGATGATGAAAAGGTACAGTGAAGCTCATGGCCAAATAAAATTGTATCCGAGTATTTCACATGCTGGGTGGACAGAAATAAAACACTTTATATATAAAGTTGTGCATTGCATGCACACAGTACTATCTGTTGACATTTGGATTAAACTCTCAATAGTCTTAAGTTAGCGGATGCTGTCATGTCCACCCAGACTATATGTGTTTATTATACAGCTTGGTGCTCTAACTGTTAGAACTGACTTTTCATACAAATAAATAATAATTTCAGTAACCCAGCAAATAATTATTTACAATTTAACAGTGAAACACACAGCTGAATAAAATTGTATCTTAGTATTTCACATGAACTATATGCTGCAGCAAACTTGCCTGAGAAACACCAACCTCGTTATTAAGTTTAACTATAACAAGGTATAAAGAGGGTGGCAGCAACTGCTCCACTTCTCTCCATTTTCATTGAAGTCTGCCAGTTCCATCTGTTGGCATCTGGCTCAAACATTTCCACAGTGGCAAGGATTTCTGTTCTGTCACGTCCACCCAGACAGTATATGCAATTTTTATACACAGTGGCACTGCAGTGACTTCGAGGTATGCTCATTGAGGTCATGTAATCCCATTTGTCTGTCAGGGTGTTGTACCTAGCACATGAAAATATGTGTTAACATCAGTGGTTTGAAATGATTTTCAGTGTTAAGAGAATGACAACATTCTTATTTGAATGTTTTGTTTATTCAATGACCCTGTCAGTAACTCAGAATTATAGAGCATCAAATGATTTGATAACAGTTAATAACAAATTGGTCGATAAGTGGAAAGAAGCTGGTATATTTTGAAGTACTATCATGGCATTCTGCTGGAAGGACTGAGGAAACCCCTCCACCAGGATAGTCAGTGTCCTGCAGGGATACAAACTGGGCACCTTCTGAACACAAGTCAGAAGTTCTTCTGCTTGAGTCAATTTTCTTTACAGAATGGCAATGTTAAAATGCATATTTGTACATATAATTAAGGCTATTATGAAATTACTGTACACACATAAGATCTGAAGCTTTTACAATACTTACATTGTAGTCTTCCAGATTGTGACACCATGTAATCTTATACGTGGATGCCAACATTCTGGTGGTACATTTTGCCTCAATCTTTGGCTCTAAACATTGTAACGAAGTTTTTATTTTAAACTACATGTCTGTACTTTAATAACTGTATTGTTGTATCGTTTGGTACATGGACACCAGTGTTTCAGAGGAAGATGATGCTTCAGCATAGAAAGTGCTGGATGCTCTTCTACCTTGATGACAGAGGCAGCAGGTTTTTCTGAAACACTCGTACTCCTCTACCAAGCTACATGATATCACACCCCCAATGACTATAACAGTGATACTCACTGGTGTGAGAGCCTTAAATCTTGCTGTTTTCACCAAATTGATTTATGCATGAAACCATCAGCAAACTACTATGTACTTGTATTATAATGGTTTAATAAATCACTTAATTTACAGATCTCTATATATAAATGGAGTTGGGATAGCTTAGTTGGTATAGAATGGGTTATGGGCTGGGTGGCCAGGTTCAATTCCAGGCTGTACAAGATTCTCTCATCTCCAGAGTGACCAGACTCTGTGGCCCCCCCCCCAGCCTCCTATCCAATAGTTAGTTAGTTATTGGAGAGGGTGGGTTTCCCCATGCACTGCGACCAGTTTGATCTATTGTGCTTCCCTCTATGATATTCTACCAGTCTCTATACCCTACCAATATTGGTGCGTGCCATCAGTCCCGACCGAGCCAGCGAGTTCGGCCTCTACTGGCTTGGCGGTATCTATAATGCTTCCCCCATCTATCAGAAGCGTTAGAGACTATTGTTGGGCGGGAAACGTCCTTGAATTTGGCTCAGTGACCTCCTTTGGAGATATGACGTTCTTTTACGTGCCATTAAGCTACGACATGGGACCCACGGCTTAAAGTCCCTCCTGGAGTACTTGTTCCCTGAATTTTTCGGCCCTTGAAAATTCCACGACCTCCGCCGGGTTTGAACCCGCGTACCACGAGTCATGAGGTGGGAACGTTACCTCTAGACTACGGAGGCTGCTTCTCCTAGCCAATAAGTACTAGGGGCTTTTTCCTTGTAGGTAAAGCAGCAGGGGCGTAAAGCTGACCACTCACCTCCATCTAGTGCCAAGGTCAAGAAAGGTGGAGCCATGCCTCCATGACATACTGCTTAACTAGTAAAGCACAAGGACAAATGTACCATTTACCTACACATAAATAAATAGTAAAAGTACATCAAGTGTAACTCGCTTAATTGGAGTAAGTCCACCATAGCACATCCCACACACTACCACATTCTTCCACTGGATTACACATAACATATGGCTCACAATACAACAGTCGGTAAAATATTAGACATAACCAACAACAGAAGGCCACCAATATATTCTTCTGCCTACTAATCTTATTTTAACTGATATTAAGCATTTACTCTTGATATATAGAACTTATTTTTAATGAATTAACTACAGGGCAGGATGCAGAAACTTACTTTTTTTGAAGGCGAATAAAAGAAAAATTATTGCTGATACACAAAATTTATGTTTAGCTAATGAAAGAACATACTTTAAAGTTTTAAATCATGTAGGTTTAAACAAAATATCTTGAAGGTGATGGCCACCGTTCTCTATGCACTGATGCAACCGTTTTCTGAAGTTCCCCTCTGCACGTTCCAACATGTGCACTGGAATTTGGGCTACTTCCTGCCGAATAACGTTCTTCAGCTGAAGCGGGTTTGTGGGACTATGTTTAAAAACCTCTGCCTTGAGGTATCCCGATAAAAAAAATCACAGGGTGTTAGATCAGGTGAGTGCCCTGCCCACAGGATGTCACCTCGAAGCAAGATGAGCCGTCCGGGGAACTTTGCCCTCAAAACTGTCATCGAAGTTTGGGCTGTGTGGGCTGTGGCACTATCCTGTTGGAACCAGACATTTCCTAGATGTATTTCTTCAAGAGCTGGTTTGAAAAAGTTTTTAATCATGTCCACATACCACTGTGAATTGACAGTAACTGCATGATTGTCATCTTCAAAAAAATAAGGGCCAATAACTCCAACTCTCAACAACACACCATACTGTCACCTTATCACTGTGAGGTGGCCTCTCATGGAGTTCTCTGGGATTGTTACCACTCCAATAGCACAAATTCTGCTTGATGACATATCTGGATAGGTGAAAATGTGCCTCATCACTAAAGAAAACAAGTGCATCAGGGGGTAAAGTTTCCAATAAAGTTTCGCACGCTGTTGTTCGGTTCTGGAAATCACGTGGTGACAATTCTTGCACAACAACCATCTTATAGGGATGGAAATGAAGATGTTCATGAAGAATTCAGCTCATTGAATGATTGGATATGTCTAGGGCGACTGCATGTTTGCGAGCGGAGCGTCTTGGAGATCTCAAAATCAACTGTCGAACTGCCTCCACATTTTTTGGCGTCGTAACGGCCCGCTGTCATCCTGATGATTTTTTCACCACACTCCCGTTTATCCTAAAGTTCTCTACCCAGAAAACAATCGATTTCCGGTCAGGAACCGGACCTCTGGGCTTAATTCCGAAGTGAGTATGGAACAGACGCTGCACTGCCATGTAGGAATGGTTGTTTGAAAAATAGGCTCCAACAGCAAATGCATGCTGCTCATTTGTCCACCTCATGTTTCCTACTGAGGGGTATTAGACAGAAACTTCTGCGACTGCTGCATTCGCCGAGCCTATCCCCACTCTTCTGCAACCTCCCCTCCCTTCACAATGCATCTTCACAAAAAGGAAGTTTCTGCGCCCCACCCTGTATTTAGTCTTAATTTTTACAACTACAGAGTCCCTTTATGATAAAATATAGTAACATATGTACAAACAATAGCATACTGTCACGTGTATGAGTGACTCTCAACAGGGTTTTGGATTGGAGATTGGTTTTATTGACCACCTTAACACATGACTCATGACTACACTTAATTATAGCACTATCGCTGATTTCCGCATTTTACAAATCACTACAGCACACGTGAACTCTGAGTGCATCCCTGTCATCATGGAATTGCTGGATGAAATGAAGCAGTAAGCATGTAAAGCATTCTGGTATAAACTTTTGAAGGAGCCAGTGATGACTTCCAAGGGTTTTCATTGACGAAAAAGTGAAATGCACTCTGGATCTTCAATGATGACTGGGTGGTAACATGCAGCCTAATGAGGTTCAATCACACATGGAGTTGCAAGAGGACCTTGAGAATCTGATCGAGTAGTGATGATGACAATGAAAACAATATTGAAGTCATGGAAAAAAGAAAGTGAGACTACCTAACCTTGGCAAGACATTGCTCCTGGCTTCCACGTATTCACAGCTTTTCATGCAAATAATCCACTTATGGAACATAGTCTGACTTTCAAGTGAGGGTTCATACAATTGTTGCAAGCGTGTAAGGGCTGCAAATGAAAGATGAGCCAGCCTAACATGAGCTTTCTGAAAAAGCCAACCACATCCACTGCCAAAGCTCTCATTCAGCCACCAACCTCACTTCATATTGTCATGCTTTAGTGACTAGACATGGAGGTTGGAGAGCAAAATGGATTTACTGAACTCTTAAAAATTGTTAACTACAACTAATTATAGTGTTCTTGCGGACTCATGCACTTGACTTCTCACTACAGCACACATTAAGCTTTGCAGTTTGCTATGTCTTCTGCTTCTGTGCTCATGTCCTTAATGGCTAGCAACTGTCTCACAGCTCCTCATGGCCATAACTCTCAACTTACGCCTTGCCCCAAATGTCGACTCATAACTGCAACTGTCCCATGACTCACTCAGTGCTCGAACTCCGTCTACTCTCCATCAGAGTCAGTTTCTTTATGATTGGTGGTTTACTGCCAAACAGTTTGTCATGGCCTCAAGCCCCCCTGAGGCTTGCGACTAGAGCTTTGTTTTCTATGCAACCCATGTGGTCATATTCCTTATGTAACATCCTCTCTGATGGGAGGATGGGTTTGTCTCTCATGGATAGGCTTGGCCTTTGTCAAGTGTACACATTGCACATATAAAATGTTACTGAAAATTCTTCCTTTGCACTATATACAAGTCCTCTGTCAGTCCAGGCTTCTCAGAGCAGATCATGCCTTTCTTGCTTATCTTATGCTACAACAGCAGCTTAGTCACTTGAATGGTTGTAAGCTTGACTTCTGTTGAGTTTAAGCATCATACATTTTCTATGTCTAGTTTCGCCTTGTCCTATGCTGTGAACACATTCATTCTCATGATTTTGTATGAGTTCTGCTTGTTGCCTGCATAATTTTGTTATATAACCACATATATAGTAAAGGTAGAAAGCTGCATGCAAATTGCAGACGGGTGTGCACCTTGGAAAACTTCCAATGCTGCAGACAGCCTTGTTCTACAGGTGCTGCAATTTTAAGAGGTAGGTGTCTGCCTCAAATTACCAGGCAGGGCAAGCATTAAGTTTTTACTGATCTAATCAGTGCTTTATGGAGGATTAGTTTAATGTCGGAACTTAAACATTCACATTTCAATAGAGAGTACACATTCTAATAAATGTTATGAAGGTCTTGGCTTCAATCATTTCTATGTGCAGTCTTCATATATTCGTAATCCTCTTATTGAAAATTATATTGAGATGTTTTACATGCCTGACAAAGTGGATATTTCGTCCATTCAATGTAAGATAAGCCTCAGCGGGCCTAAGTCTCATCTTCATTAGTTTTATGTTCCAACTCTCACACCGTGTCTCAGTAGCACTGAGACCTTGCTGCAACTTTCTGACAACCATCTTTGTAGTCTGTCATATATACACAGGTGTCATCAGCAAAAGACCTTACAAAGATACCAGGTGTTCGGGGCATATCATTTATATAAACACTGTACAATGTGGGGGACAGGACAGAACCTTGTGGCACCGCTACTTGTATATCTCTTGGTTTAGACAGTTCGCTTCCAACCGAGACTCTGAATTTTCTCTGAGAAAGAAAAGAGCTAATAAGCTCAATTAAACGAATTGAAATTTTAGTTTAGATAATTTACATGCCATGTTGTATCAAAGGCTTTTTCAACATCCAAGTTTACTGCAGCCATAGACATGTTATTGTTGAAATTTAAGGTGTCTACTCTCCACTGTAATGAGCTCTCCTTATATGATATAACCTCACCACAGGCACCATAGAGAACACCGCTCCAATAGTGTCTTTGATTGTTGTGGTGGCCGCTGCCTAGCAATAGGCTGGGCATTGTTACTTGATACCCAACTGTTGTCTTGCAACAGACGATGTAATCATCATCACTGGTATGACAGCCCTTTGTGAGCCCTGGCCTTCCTCAGGATTGCTCGCCATTCTTCTCCATTCGACGCTACATTCCTCCAGTTCTTTACACCCAAAATTCTTATGTCCTGCCACACACATTCTTCCCATCTCAATCTTGGTCTTCCCACTTCCCTATTTCCTTTTGGTTTAGTATTAAGTATTTTCTTAATCATTCTATTGTCGCTGGCACGTATTATGTGTCCAGCCCATTCAAGCCTTTTCATCTTTATAAGTCCAATAATGTCTGGTTCATTAACCCTTCAGCGTGGTTTGCCATACACAGTAAGCTGGTATTTAAATGGTCCTACCTGTGGTTTGCCATACACTGTACGCCAAGCTGTAAGCTTAATTTTGACGATCCATAAATATGGAACGAAACAAGCCAGCATGATGACAATTGCACTGGGCTGTTGTGAAAAGAATACGCTCTCTGTTCATGTAACCATAACATTCAAGATCCTGCAGCTCTGCCAGTCAGTCTAAGTAGAACCCGTGACCTCACAGTTATGATGGCCCAGTGACTATGATATAAACAAGAAACAAAGCCTGTGGTTGTTTGTGATTACAACAAAAACATGCTGAGAGTGGATCTGAAGGATCAAATGCTACAGCGTACTTGCTTGAACGAAAGAAGAGTACTAAGTGGTATCAGAAGTTATTCAAGAGGCTACTCAATGTAGCAATACATAACGCAATGGTCATATATCATTGTCTCCCGAATAACAAAAACATGGACACACTAAAGTTCAGACTTTCACTAGCACAAGGCCTTGTGGAAAATCTCGGTTCTGGTTTTCCTCATCCTGTATACGGCCGTCCGTCAGTTGAGCCACCACCTAAAAATTCACAGAACGACATTTCCTGGAGCATATTCCAGCCAAAGGAAATAGGCAAAGCCTCAAAAAAGATGTGTGGTGTGCGCAAAACATGGTAAAAGGAAAGAATCTATTTATTGGTGTAGTGAATGTGAGGCAGGGTTGTGTTAAGATGTTTCAAGAAATACCATACAAAACTCAACTTCTAATCTATAGTGGCTCTGACTAAGGCGATTAACTTCCATGGAATGTGCAACTCTTCCATTGCCAGATAAAGACTATCTATATCTATGGAGTCATAGGCTGACTGGAAGTCAATGAAAAGATGATGTGTTTCAATTTGAAATTCATTACACTTTTCCAGGACCTGGCAAATAGTGAAAATCTGATAGTTAGTTGATCTTCCTTCATGAAATCCACATTGGTAATCCCCAATTATGCCTTCCACAAAGGGAGAGAGTCTGTTAAATAGAATGTTGGAAAATATTTTATATGCTATGCACAACAGACTAATTCCTCTATAGTTAGAGCATACCATGACATCGCCTTTCTTATGAATAGGGCATACAATATTTAGGTTCTATTCCTCTGAGATTATTTCAGTAATCCATATCTTAACTATAAGCTGATGTAAGTGCTTAGCATATTCTGGGCCTGCAAATTTCACTAATTCTCTGTGATGAGATCCATTCCTGGAGCTTTATTATTTTTCAATTTTTTAATAGCTTGTTCTACTTCTTTTATGGTCGGCGCTGGCTCTTTAGCCTCAAAATTTCCTTGATTCCAGTCTATGGTCATACTTTCCGCTTGTTCGAAGGCATTACCATTTAATAATTCCTCAAAATATTGCACCCATCTTTCCAATATTGCTTCATCGCTACTCGATATCGTGCCTTCTTTATCTCTACATAAGGTTGTTCTAGGTTGAAAGTCCTTTCGACTTTTATTTAGTTTTTGATAAATCGCTCTAATTTCAAAGACAAAAACAACACTGTCCAGTGTGACTATTTAAGTTTTATCACTTAAAAACTCATCACCCTTACATGTTTCGATCCCTATGGCTCATCCTCAGAGGGCATCAATACTTTTTCCGGAAACTACTATTACAATAGGTGTTAAATTATATACGTACACATATAATGTCTGAAATACATAATGTACACAATGTTCAACTTTTCACAGTCACAGCAGCCTTCCTGGCATTAACATTTTTTAAAAACTTTGTTGCTTAAGATTAAAATTTATAAATCATGCAAGAAAGACAATAGAATTAACACGAACATGCATGGTTTATAAATTTTAATCTTAAACAACAAAGTTTTAAAGAACTTTAAACAAAATTTAATACCAGGAAGGCTGCTGTGTCTGTGAAAAGTTGAACATTGTGTACATTGTGTATTTCAGACATTATATGTGTACGTATATAATTTAACACCTATTGTAATAGTCGTTTCTGGAAAAAGTATTGATGCCCTCTGAGGATGATGCGTAGGGATCGAAACATGTAAGGGTGATGAGTTTTCAAGTGATAAAACTTAAATAATCACACTGGACGGTGTTGTTTTTGTCTTTGTAATTGTTAGTGTGACGGACCAGAATGAAACAAATCAAGCTCTAATTTCGTTTGAACTTCTTAAATGCTCCAGTTCAATCAGTTCTTGTTTATCATATTCCCTTTTCTTCTTTGCATGCAATCTTTTTTCTTTTCTTCTCGCTTCACATTGTTCTTCCACAGCCCCTTGAGTATGGTTCCTTTGCTGCATTCTCTTATATGCCTGGTTTTTTTTATTTGTCACTTGCTCACTCTCCATCAGACCAATTCTTATACTTTATCCTTCCCATTCTTCCTAAGACTGCACCAGCAGCATTTATACAATAACAGCTCTGAGGCCCCTCCAAGCTTCACTGACATCTTCACTATCAGAGAGACCTGCCAGGCATTCACTAATTAATCCAGTATATGTGGTTGCAATTCCTTGTTCCACCAATTTTCCACCATTCAATTTATCTTCCTTGCATTAGATATTCAACTTCTAATCTTTGATATTATTAAGTAATGATCAGAGTCAATGTTGGCCCCGCTGTAGCTCCTGACATCCATCAAGTTTGAACAATGTCTTACATCTATTAGGATGTGATCAGTTTGGTTAAATAAATTTCCATCAGGGGATTTCCAGGTTCGTTTATATATATATATATCCTTGTGATTAAACATTGTACTACCGACTACCATGTTTCTTGAGGAAGCAAAATTTATTAATCTCATCCCATTATCGTTTGACTTGTTATGTAGGCTATGTTTTCCAATAACCGATCTATATACATCCTCGTACCCCATTTTAGCATTCATGTCCCCTACGATTATTTTACAGTCCCTTTTTGGACATTCGCCATATATTTCATCCAATTCATCATAAAAGGAGTCTTTCTCCTAATCACTTTAATCTTCAGTTGGGGCATGTGCACAAATAAGGCTACAGTTAAAAAACTTTCCCTTAATTGGTAGCCTACATGTTCTGTGAGATTTTGCCTGGAAGTCTATAATAAGATGCTTCCTTTGTTTTCTTAACAATAAAACCTGTTCCAAACACGTGGCTCTTCTTCTGACGACTGTAGAATACAACATGATCTCTCTTTTCCATGACTCCTTTACCCAACCACCTCAGTTCTTGTATAGCAGTGATATCTAGCTTATAGCTATCTAGTTGATCAAGTAGCATTTTTAGTGCTCCGGCTCTGTAAAGAGATAATACGTTCCAAGATTCAATTCTCAAATACTTTAAACATTTTCCACATCATCTTCAATAGGTCTGTCCAGCAACTCTTTCCTCGGATTTGTGAACAATTTAGATTTTACAGTGTGAGGTTGTTGGCCTCACGCCCAACCCCCAATCTGGAGGACCAGGGTATCCCTCCTTGTCTGGCTCCTACCCCTTGACCTGTCCGGCATGGGTGGCCCTACCAGTAGCTACGCTACCGCCAGTATAGCTCTCAGGGTCTCAGGAGCTCTCAAACCCCACCACAATGATATGGTGGAGATACCATTGGAGACGATGTAGTCATGTCACAATATTCTGGAACCTGAAGCCACTCCATCCTCTTCATTACCATCACAGGGCTCTGAAACTGATAACCTGAAAAAGCTGGAGACAGAGGCTCAGCAGGGCCCACCTCCTGCTATCCTTCATCATTATCACCAGTTATGAGTCACCAGGCAACAACTCTCTGGTTTCAAGACAAATAAAATATTACTTTAATGTAATTTTATTGCTTTTTACATGTTGTAGTGCCCAGTATTTATGTTATTCTATTTTTCATCTGAGTTTAGCCTCATTTACATGTGATATGGCAAGCCTCAACTTAGAAAGGATACACTGTTGTCAGATCTTCATTTCATATCCAAATGCCACAAAGTATGCAAATGAAGCCTGGACCATTCTGTAGTGGAACTTACTTACTTACTCATGGAGTTGAGCCCTTCTGGAGGAGCTGCCAATTCTGCAGCTACTCAAGAATTTACCAGCCTTTTATGGAACCCGAAGGTTTATTACCATGTTTACAAGTGCCCTCCACTGGTCCCTATCCTGAGCCAGATCAATCCAATCCATAACATCCCATCCTATCTCTCTAAGATCCATTCTAATATTGTCCACGCACCTACGCCTTGGTGTTCCCAGTGGTCTCTTTCCTTCTGGCTTTCTCACCAATATCTTATAGACATTCGTCTCCCCCATTCGTGCTACGTGCCCTGCCCACCTCATCCTCCTTGACTTGATCATTCTAATTATACCTGGAGAAGAGTAAAAGCTATGAAGCTCCTCACTGTGCAGTTTTCTCCAACCTCCTGTCACTTCAACTCTCTTCAGTCCAAATATTCTCCTCAACACCCTGTTCTCAAACACCCTCAGTCTATGTTCCTCCCTTAATGTCAGAGACCAAGCTTCACACCCAGACAGAACCACAGGCAAAATTATAGTTTTGTATATTCTAATTTTTGTTTTTGGAAAGCAGATGAGAAGACAAAAGGTTCTGGACTGAATGGTAGCAAGCATTACCCAAGTTCAATCTCCTCTTAATTTGCTCCTGAATCAGGTTTTGATCTGTTATTGTTGTTCCCAAATATCTGAATTGTGCCACATTTTCAAAACATCTGTTTCCCGTTATTGCCCTGCATGTTGGTGATGAAACAGCAACATATACTCAGTTTTCTCTGTGTTTACTTGCGTCAATTAAAGTTTGTGTGTTTTTCTTTATGGTATCTACATTATCACCCAGTAGATTCACATAACCGGCATAGGCCAACAGCTGATGTGTCCCGTTTAATTTCAGTCTCACCTGGTTTCCCTGGACCTTCCTAATGGCATATTCTAAAGCAAAGTTGAAAAGGAGTGGCAATAAAGCATCTCATTGTCTTAGACCATTCTGGATAGGAAATTTATCAGACAAATGTTTACCTAAATGGACTTACTATACATTTCGTTTAAACACATTTCTGTGGTGGAACACTGGTCACAAATAATTATTATGCATCTGACCATCAGCAGCCTCCATAGTCTAGGGGTAACGTTGCCACCTCATGACTCAAGGTACGCGGGTTCAAACCAGGCAGAGGTCGTGGAATTTTTAAGGGTGGAAAAATTCAGGGAACAAGTCCTCCGGGAGGGACTTTAAGCCGTGGGTCCCGTGTCGTAGCTTTACGGCATGTAAAAAGAACCTCATGCCTCAAGGAGGCCTCTGAGCCAAATTATTAAGGACATTTCCCGCCCAACAATAGTCTCTAACGCCTCTGGTAGATGGGGGAAGCATCTAGATACCGCTGAGCCAGTAGAGGTCGAACTCACTGGCTGAGTCGGGACTGATGGCATGCACCAGTATCGGTAGGGTATAGAGACTGGCAGAATATCACAGGGGGACATACAATAGACCACTGGTCGCGGTGCATGGGGAAACCCACCCCCTCCAATAATAATAATAATCTGACCATCACATGTCTGTTGGTCAACGTGGTTTCATGATGGATAAGACTGATGTCACTGTCGGCTAATGCTGTTGAGGCAGATGGGTGAGCACTCATACAAGGGCTCATTAAACTGCAGCCAGACTGCAGTATTCACCACACATGAATTCTCCTACCATGGGAGTTTTCAAGAATGTTATTCCCAGGAGAGACACTACCATGCAGAATAAACATAGATATGAATAAAGTAATCTTACGTACACTTAAACTCACCTTTCTACTGATTTCAGGAAAGATGTGCCATCATATCCTCCCATGACATAGAAAATTTGCCCACTGCTACACAACCAAATGAAGCTCTTGTTTCATGCATTGGTGCCAAAGTGTACCACCGACTTCTTCCCTGATCATATTTTTCCATACATTTTAAATATGTATCTGTTCTGTTCCCTTCTCCACCTGAATTAAATTTTCTTTCATCAGTGCTACACACCATAATATGATGAAAAATGTTTCTTATATGAGGAGACAAATTATAATCAGATATGAAACACACAAAGTCTTATGAAATGACCACTTCTTTCAATACTATTACATACTGCAATAAGCGCACTAAAAGTGATAATGAAGTCAGATAAATGTGTACAGGAAGTACATACATAATCATTAAAGTTCATTTTTTGGACTGCGATCCTTAGGGAATTCCTGTGTACACTTGGTCGTCAACTTACGACCGACTTCCTTTCTGACTGACAGGTTGTAAGTCGATCTGGTCATATGTTGGCCATATATTTATTAACAGTATTTTTTAACCTTTCCAATCTTTTTATCATCTTTATAATTTATTTTTAAAAACTTCTACATTCTAATAATCTCTTATTTTTCTTTTTTTTTTCTTTTGTGGTCGTAAGTGTGGCCGGTCGTAAGTCAACGACCAAGTGTATTTAATTCAGCATGTGCATGTTAAGACCTACCACAGCTCATCGCTCATATAACAACAGTAGTAATAATTCAGTTCTTTATTATTTATGTGCTGAGCCAACAGCCGCACGGCCAATTGCACACACAGCACAGTGTAGATAAAAGTAGTTACATATTGGACAAACACAACATAAAGTCAAAGAATAATTAAACATAAGCATTTGAGGAAAAACACATTAAGGAATATAAGGAAACAACAGCATTATCACAGATCTAATTGGCAATTGAGAAATGTAAGGTACAGACATTTAGAAAGAATGATGGTGATGATAATGATACTAATTCAGTTTTATTTTAGTTTATGTTTGTGCAAATAATAATAGTTACAATTATACTATATTATAAAAGTTGACTGAGAAGAATTTTCCTGGCTGCGAATACGTTAACATCCCTGCAAACAACATTAGCAGCTGATGCACATCTAGCAGAGGGTCAATTTTTACATGAGGAACAGACAATGAACAATGCAAGGTCTCTGATATATTGAGCACGAACTCGGATACCAAAGATTTTCAAAACAGAAGGGCAGAATTTCAAACCAACGTAATTTTGAGTAAGAAAGAGAGCATTGAGGTGATGCCTCCTCATGTGTAAAGGGTGCAATTTTAACTCCTCCAGAGCAAGAAAATAACATTAATGGACTTGAGGAAAGAAACTATTAAAACAGAGGGCCAAAAACCTCTGCTGGATGCGTTCCAGCTTCTTGGCATCAGTTGACGTGATTGAATTCCAGACTACGGACGAATATTCAAGCTTAGAACTAAATAATGCGGCGTACAATCTGAGCATACAGTCTAGAGATGAGAAATTCAAAGTAACGTTATGAAATAGACCCAACAGCTTAACACAGTAAGATAAAATATAGGGTGGGGTGCAGAAACTTCCTTTTTTTGAAGACGCATTGTGAAGGGAGGCGGAGGTCGCAGAAAAGTGGGGATAGGCTTGGCGAACATAGCAGTCACAAAAGTTTCTGTCTAATACCCCTCAGTAGGAAACATGAGGTGGATGAGTGAGCAGCATGCGTTTGCTGTTGAAGCCTATTTTTCGAACAACCATTCCTACATGGCGGTGCAGCGTGCGTTCCGTACTCACTTCGGAATTAAGCCCAGAGGTGCGGTTCCTGACCGGAAATCGATTGTTTTGTGGGTAGAGAACTTTAGGACAAACGGGAGTGTGGTGAAAAAAATCATCAGGACGACAACGGGCCGTTACGATGCCAGAAAATGTGGAGGCAGTTCGACAGTCGATTTTGAGATCTCCAAGACGCTCCGCTCACAAACATGCAGTCGCCCTAGACATATCCAATCATTCAATGAGCTGAATTCTTCATGAACATCTTCATTTCCATCCCTATAAGATGGTTGTTGTGCAAGAATTGTCACCACATGATTTCCAGAACTGAATAACGGCGTGCGAAACATTATTGGAAACTTTACCCCCTGACGCACTTGTTTTCTTTAGTGATGAGGCACATTTTCACCTATCCAGATATGTCATCAAGTAGAATATGCGCTATTGGAGTGGTAACAATCCCAGAGAGCTCCATGAGAGGCCACCTCACAGTGATAAGGTGACAGTATTGCGTGTGTTGTCGAGAGTTGGAGTTATTGGCCCTTATTTTTTTGAAGAAGACAATCATGCAGTTACTGTCAATTCGCAGCGGTATGTGGACATGATTAAAAACTTTTTCAAACCAGCTCTTGAAGAAATGCATCTAGGAAATGTCTGGTTCCAATAGGACAGTGCCACGGCCCACATAGCCTGAACTTCAATGACAGTTTTGAGGGCAAAGTTCCCTGAACCGTCATCTCGCTTCGAGGTGACATCCTGTGGGCAGCGCACTCACCTGATCTAATGCCCTGTGATTTTTTTTATGGGGATACCTCAAGGCAAAGGTTTTAAACATCACCCCACAAACCTGCTTCAGCTGAAGAACGTTATTTGGCAGGAAGTAGCCCAAATTCCGGTGCACATGTTGGAACGTGCAGAGGGGAACTTCAGAAAAGGTTGCATCAGTGCATAGGGAACGGTGGCCACCACCTTCAAGATATTTTGTTTAAACCTACATGATTTAACACTTTAAAGTATGTTCTTTCATTAGCTAAACATAAATTTTGTGTATCAGCAATAATTTTTCTTTTATTCGCCTTCAAAAAAAGGAAGTTTCTGCGCCCCACCCTGTATTATTGACATGTTCATGGAAATACAAGTTTAGCATCAATAAACACTCCTAGGTCTTTTATAGAATTGGTACGGGTTAGAGATAATTAACAAAGTTTATACTAGTAGATCAGTTTGTTGGTTTTCTTGGAGAAGGATATAACTTGAGTTTTACTGATATTGAGTTTCATACAATTAGCAATGCACCGATCTTGTATAGAGTTAGTGTCAGACTATGTATGTATGTATGTATGAATGAAAGGGGTGGGCCATAAAAACCGGCCCTCGCACTGCGACCTTCAATGATCTACTGTGCTTCCCCTTGAATCAGCCCTTTATTAATCCTACACTTTTAATAAAGTGTAAGACCCTGCTTATAGCAGCAACATAAAAGTCACTTGGTTCCATAAAAAAACCGACTGAAAAGGTGTCCTTTCAGGTGGCAGTGTCCGGTAAGTAATCCTACCACCAATCTTACTTAGTCTCTGTTTAATCTCAACAGATCCTTTGTTCGTCTGGTAGAGGATCCTGCAATAAAACCCTTTGCCCATCTAAGTCCAATTCTGGATTCCCAGTATTTTTTATGGTTTCTATCAGTCCAGTCCCTGATCGCTTCTTTGGCAACTCCAATTGAGATGCCACAAGCTGGTTCAGGTCCTATGAACAGCTGTTCAGATCCTGTTCTTGCCAGTTGATCTGCGGTTTCATTCCTTACAATACCCTCATGATCTGACACCCATATCAGTTGTACTCTGTTATACATCTGGCCAAACCAATTTTGAAGTGATTCGGTGTGTACCAAGTACTTTAATCACAGGTTGACTGTCTGATAGGATATAGATGTTCCTATTTCTATAGTTCCTATCCATATTCTCAACTGCGCATGCCTTAATGGCATACACCTCTGCCTGGAATACTGTTGTGTACTGACCAAGGTTGAAGGTATACTTCAGCTCCAGTGCCTTTATTTGTCTTGGAACCATCTGTATACCAGATTAGTCCCCCCTTTCTATCAGGTTGAAACCCCTCTTTCCATTCACTTCTATCAGGAAATCTGATTGTGAAGGGTCTATTATAGACATGTTTCGGTAGCATTTTATCAGACCCCATCTGTAGGATGGGCTCTGTTTCCATATCCTGAGTCATGTATGCATGTCCAAAACCATCAGATTTAGGTCTCCATTGATCATTGCAACATAATCTGTAGTTTCCTAACTTGGCCTCTGCTTCCATCTGCAAATGCAGTGGAGGGAGTCCTAGCAGAATTTCCATTACAGCTGTTGGAGCTGTCCTCATTGCTCCCATAATTCCCAAGCAGGCTGCCCTTTGCAGTTTGCTAAGTTCTGCCTGACTTGTTTTGAGTTTGACTCTAGGCCACCATATAGTGGCGGCATAGGTGTTTATGGGTCTTAGCACTGCAGTGTATATCCAATGTACCACTCTTGGTGTCACTCCCCAAGTCTTCCCAAACATGCCTCTACACGTCCAGAAGGCCTTATGGGCCTTAGTAATAGCCTTATACAGCTGTTTTTTCCATGTCAGCCCCTTGTCTAATGTTAATCCAAGGTACTTGACTTCACTGGACAGCTGGATCGCTTTACTGAAGAGTATTGGTTCTTTGAGGCCCCTTTATACCCCTCTTCCTAGTAAAGGGTACAATCACCGCCTTGTTTGGATTGATAGACAAGTCTGTCCTTTTGCACCACTGTTGAACTGTATACAGGGCTGTTTGTAAGACCTCTGTTACAGTGTGCAGGAATTTCCTATTAATCAGGATTGCTATATCATCAGCATATCCTACTGTGAACTGGCCTGTACTGTTGAGCTCCCAATGAAGATCGTCCATGACCAGGCTCCATAGGAGAGGGGAAAGAACAGCCCCCCTGTGGACACCCTCTCGCCGCAGACACTCTTAGGATCGCTCCAGACAATGTAGTACTTATATTCCTGCTATCCTGCATGGCACAGATCCATCTACATATTGCGGCTCAGTGCTGTGCCTTTCAGCAGCCTGTTTTATTGTGTCAAAGGAGGTTCTGTCAAAGGCTCCCTCTACATTATTGCTCCAAGAGCAATATCCTTGTGTTCATTAGCATTCTCTATGCATGTTATACATTATGCAATGCAGTTTTGGTAATTTACCTATTTGGTAAGCATGTTGGTTTCTGTGCAAAGGATGAATTTTCAGTGCACCATCCCTAATATGTCTATCTACCACTTTCTCCATCATTTTCAAATGGAAAGATGACAGGCTAATAGGACGATAAGCATTAGCCTTGGTATAATCAAGTTTCCCGGGCTTCAGAATAAATGTCACTTTAACTTGCCTCCAGGCCACAGGGATAAACTCATGCGCCATGCAGACTCTAAATATGCAGCATAGGTGTGGGACTAAATGTTCCATCCCTTGCTGCAGAAGTGCCGGTACAATACCATCTGTTCCTGCAGACTTAAATGGTTTGAAGGTACCCAACGCCCATCTGATTCTTGATTGATTGATTGATCAATCACCCGACCAGCCAGGTTCCAGTCTCTCCCATTTGTTATGTATCTACATATGTCCAGGTTCAGCTGGCCCGCCCATCAACTGAATCATCAATCAACTTTGAATCTGGGAAGTGAACTCTGAACAGTTCCTTCAGTGTCCCTTCTCCAGTTTGGATATACTTGCCATCAGGCAGCTTGATAGTACTGGCCTTGTTGGTCGCCTCTTTTGCCATGACCTTCATGAGTCTGGCACTGCCCGGTATATCATTGATCTCCTGGCAGTACCTCCTCCATGAGGATCGTTTGGCTTTCCTTATCTCTTTATTGTAACAGGTGAGGGTTTCCTTGTAGATGTCCCACTGCCCTGTCCTTTTCGCTATATTAAATAGCTTTCTTGTTTTAACTCTTAGCCTACTCAGCTTTTTATTCCACCAAGGTGCATTCCTTGGTAAGCGAGTGGTCTTTGCTGGACAATTATGATAATAAGACAAGATGACGACCCATTGCAACTGGTCAACAGATCAATCTATGTCACTTATCATGCATATGCTTCGCAAGATAATCTCCAGGTTCGTCTTTAGGTCGTCCTTGTAGAATTCCCAATTGGTTCTCCCGGGATTCCTGAAGATAACTTGTTGTATTGTTATGTTACCTATTTGAAAGCATATGTATCTGTGGTCCCATAAAGATGGCTCATCAGATACATGCCAATCACTAACCAGGTTTCTTATATTATTTGTTCCTAGTGATAAATCAATAACCTCCTTCATATTGTAAACCACAAAGGTAGAATCATTACCATGGTTTAGAATATTCAGGTTCAAACTCACCAGAAAAACCATAAGGCTCTCTCCCTTTGGGTTGGTGCCAGTGCTCCACCACAAGATGTGGTGCGCATTGGCATCACACCCAATGATGAGGCACTTTTTCCTGCTACAGCAGTAGTCTCTTAGTTGATGGTGGTTCATCTGAGTCGTATGGAAGGTAGACTGAAGCAACAATCACCTTCTTGATGCCTCCTCGGTACATGTGTGGGAACATCCCACATTATAACGCATTTCTGCAACGCTCGCTCTTCACATCGCTTTTCACCATCACGCTCATCTCATCCCCCTCAAAGACCAAATTGGAAGATACTGTGTCTGACACAGGTTCTGCCCTATGCTGAACCTCAGGATCTTTTAGCACCTTAACAGTCCCTTGTGAGAGCCTTGTGAATATTCTGTATCTGGTCCTCTGTATAATAGTATAAGAGTCCCAGTCTATTAATAAGATAAGCCTCTGGCCTCGGCTCAGATTGCTTATCGAGTACCCTCCAGTTCTCAGTATGAAGTCCTGGATTGAGGTCTCCAATCCATTTCAGCAGCTCTTCCTGATTCTTGGCACCTTTGTTCCTAATCCGGAGAGCCACTTTAACAAGACTGGGCAGGTTCCTGGCATCAGTAGCCTTCAGCCTGGCCCCTGATTTCAGTCTGTGGTTGTCAATGTCTTTGATGAGCCATTGACCAGACTGTTTGTCAGTGCATGCATAAATAAGTGCACCTTCCTGTAGTCTGTAGGATTTCAGGTGTGGTAGTTCTCGCTTTGGAGTTCTACATAACATCTTCCCCAGTGCTTCCAGAATGGAATTCTGGTCATCTTTGGTGAGCTTATCCTCAGGATAAGTTTCCTTGAAGATAGCTACCTTTATATTGGTCAGAGCCTCATTGTAAGTCCCTGGTCCCTTAGAGTCTCTGGGCCTTTTCGGAGTTATGGCTGTTTCTGTAGGGATACTGCCCTCTGACCTTGGCCTCTTAAAGGATCTGGTGGGGGTTTCTCCCTGCTTGGACGAGCCTCCATTTCCTGGTTGCTGACTGCCCCCAGTTCCTGCTTTGCTTACCCCAGCTCTTGCCTTTTCTAACTACTTTATAGCACATCCAGACAAGGCCTTCTTCGCTAGATGGGGTCCACCTACTCCAGAGACTAGGTGTCCCAATCCTTCCCCTGCTGCAGGTGTGCTAGAGGTACTAGCCCCCTGCAGTGATATGTCATTACTACTGACTCCCAAATAGGAGTTCTTGGTTTTACCTCAGGTAGGTTCTGAGCCACTGGTTCGCCCCTGCCTTTAGCTGAAAGTTCAACAGCAGGTTCGCTGGTTGCAACTGGGACCCTTAGTGGTTTGCCAGAGCTTCCAGCCCCCTGATGAAGCATTTCTCATAGGGATCCCCTGGGAGGGGGTCCCTCTTCAGTTTAAGGTCCTTACAACCGGTTTTTTATTTGGTACCTTTCACTGGGTGGAAGGCATAAATAAAATGGGGTGCTGCCTGGTGTCCCGAGGGGATCATTCATGACACTGGCTAATCACCAGCCCCATGCCAAGCAGCCCTCAGCACGATGCCTCACACCTTGGCTTAGGTTGTTTGGTCCTGTTGTGAATGAATACTCACAAGCCTCCAGGGCCTAGAGTGCCTATTCAGGGGGAGAGGGGTATCCCAGATGATCAATGGGAGTGCGATACCAGTTAGTCACGAGGTTGCAACAAGGAACACATGCATGAGAGAGTCACTCCTGGGGGTGGCCTATGAGCTCCCCCATTCTCACCCCTCCACATGGGTTGGTCAAACCATTTTAGAGTGTTGAGCCTGAAGGCTTGCGGTAGCTTATTGGTATTTTTAGGGAGACAACTCAAATAGCCGAAGATACCCCCATAGGAGTGCTCTCTCACATTCGTCCCGGGTACGCCGTAGTGATACCCAACAGTCATTATGCCGCATGGGAGCCTCCGGTCATAATGTTATTGCCCTTTATGAGAACTTAGCCGCCAGCCCCGGAAGGTCATAATAATCCAGACCCCGAGACTGTCGTTGCCCAGTGGGACCATGAGGAGGTATCCCAAAGCTGTGTCCCAACGCATCCCTGGTCCACGATACGTCCCCACCAAGGGCAGCCGTAGTTTGGCCAACCTCATTGAGAATGGCGTCATTACTACCTGTAACATGTGACCTAAGAAAGTCGCAGTTACCCCACCTAGTGTCAAGACTAAAGTAGAAAGCAGTCCTGAGAAGAATGAATGGCTAAGTAAATTTTGATGTCAGCCAAAAGCAGACACATGAGAGCAGGCAATTGCATCACATATGTCGTTAATAAGCACACTGAAGAGAAGGAGTCCCAAGACAGATCCCTGAGGAACACCAGAGAGAACTTCAAAAGGTGAGGAAAGAACACCAGAAATACGGACCCGAGATTTCTGGTTGGATAGGTAACTGCAAAACCAATTTACATAGCCACTAGAAAGCCGAGTAGCACTGAACTTGTGAAGAAGAAGAGAATTTGAGACGAGGTCGAATGTATTGCTGAGGTCAAAATAAATGGCATTAATTTGTCTCTGAGAGCCGACTATAGGGGAAATAAAATCAATGTAAGTTATCAAATTGGTGCTGGTGGATTTTGTTTTACAGAAGCCGTGTTGATAAGAGCTAATGTTAGATTTTAGATAATGGGAAACACGGTCATGAACAATAAATTAAAATATTTTAGAAAAATTACTCAGTAGGGATATAGGCCTATAGTTGCTAACAGAGGTACTTTTGCCTTTTTTGAGAACGAGAACATGAACAAGAACAGCAAGTGCTAAGCTGTGACAGGCCTCAATATGCACACACACAGAATTAAATACAAAGAGATTCCATAAAGAACACAAACCCTATAACAGAAGCTGTCTAAGATTAAGCTGAAACCTTTGTTTATTAGAAAATTGTATTGTAATTGTTTGGTCCTAAAACTACACACTGAAAATAAATACAAAATTATACCATGCAGCAAAGTCCTTCTTACTCAACTACTCAATAAATTCCTGCCTTTCATAAAAGCTGAACATTCATAAATGTGTTCGGAAGAGCCCATCATTGGACTCCACCCTGATAACCCTCCTCCCTAAAACATTCCAGTCAACATCCTTGCACCCTGTTTTTAACAAAGCTATTTTGATACTTAACTCCTACCTATGCCTAGGTCTTCCATGAGGTGTCTTCCTTTCAGGCTTTTAAAACGAAATTTTGTACACACTTGTGTTCTCCCATGTGTGTTGGATGTCCTTGCTATCCCATTCTCCTTGACTTCATTAACACTTTGCAGACTGGCAATTTAAATATTTAAATCACCCTGCGGTCCGGCATTTTTATACCTACTACCCTAACTTGTGCACTGTTCAATTTAAAAAGAAATATAAAATCTCCTAATTAATTTTATGAACTAAAATTTTTTGAAAACACTTACCAATGCTTCTAGAAGTGCTTGAGGGTGTGATATTTCTCGAAACATTCCCCTCTGGTAAGTGGCATTACACAAAACTTGCAAATGTAGGCAGTCCTACTCCTTTTCTTGTTAATTGCACAAACATGGCATTGCCTAGAAGGCTGCTTCCCCTTGAAATGTTCACTCTTCACAATTTTCGCAAGGGTATGTTTCCGCATATCACCTGAGAGTCGCCCAGGGGGGTCAAAATGAGGCCTGCGTGGGGTGGGAGCAGACGGCCCCGGTCGTACTAAGACTGTGTCTGCCGCCGGTTCTGCTGCCACCGTGTGGTCTGTAGCCCAGGCTTTTGCCACATTCAGCAGAAATGCCTTGTATTTCAATTCTGAACGAGGGTTTAGATTTTTTAAAACCAAAAATGAATTCAAAATGGCACAGTTTATAAGCCACAAGGCAACTTTCTTTGTCCACTTTACTGTTTTCCAAGGAAGAGAATAATAGGCCAAGTACTGATCGGCTCTATCAACTCCCTTCATGAAAATATCATACTCGGAAATACAAACAGGCTTCTTTACCTGTCCATGTCTCCTTTGAACATCAATCATGCTCGAATTGTGAATTGTGGAAATCATATTCACAACACGATTATCCTTCCAGGACTGAAGAAGAATATCCCCCTTCCTCCTGAATGCGGTGTCACCACATTTCAGGGATTTACATTCCTCTTTCAGATCTGGAGGAAGGCCTCTGTTCACCCTAATTGTTCCACAAACACGTACTTTTCTCGAAAACAGGTGTTCTGCAGTTGCCACACTGTTATAATAATTGTCTTGATAGACATGGTAATTTTGATCAAGATAGGGTTCCAAAACAGAAAGAATAGTTTCTTGTAATTTCTTTCCTTCACCAGAATAAATCTCTAAATTTCCAATATAGCCTGAAGTGCTTCCAGAAACTACACGAACAAGTAGGCCATACTTTGTAAGTTTCCCAGGATTATATGTTCGCATACGAAGCCTTCCCCTCCAAGGAATCACAGATTCGTCCAAAGACAGTTGTTGATTTGGCTTATAAACTGTCTGAAATTTCTGAACGAAAAAGTTCAAAATGGGCTGAATTTTGAAAAGCCTGCTTGTTGATTGTGGTTGCAGTTCATTATCATTGAAATGCAAACACCACCAAATTTGCTCAAATCTCTTACGGCTCATTAGTTTGCTGAAAATTTGAATTTCTAAAAATGGATCTGTTGACCAATACTCTTTCAGATTATCCCTCCTTGTATGGCCCATTAGAAAGATAATTGCAAAAAAATTTCTCATCTCTGCTGAAGTGACATCCACCCACTTCAACACCTTATAACTTCTGTCATAATGTTCACGGTGTTGGAGATAGTATGTGTTAGTTTCCTGACATAGCATGTCAAAGAAACTATCTCCAAAAAACAGTTCCGCTACTTCAGACACTTGCGTTGGGTCCGATGGAATTTGCTTCACCCCTGGATTTCCAGTAAACTTTGCCAAAGCAGGCATTTTGTCTACTTTTCCCCATGTGGCTGTACCGGCAATGTTGCTACCTGCACATTCATCGGAGCTATGGTCACTTTCCCTTTCACTGTCTGTGGTCACAATTTTTTGTTCGCCCCTGCCACACTCACTATCAGATTGTGAGTCGCTATCACTAGCAGACTCACAAGGGACGTCAGATAGCTCATCAAAGAAGAAGTCAGATATTTCTTGTTCTCCAAGAAATCGCTTGGGTGTCAACCGCTTTGGTCTTTGATCCATATTGAACTACTGATCAAGTCAAGGAGGATGAGGTGGGCTGGGCATGTAGCAAGACTGGGGGATACGAGGAATGCGTATAGGATATTGGTGGGAAATCCAGAAGGAAAGAGACCACTGCGAAGACCAAGGCGTAGGTGGGTAGGCAATATTAAAATGGATCTTAGAGATATAGGATGGGATGGTATTGATTGGATTGATCTGCCTCAGGATAGGAACCAGCGGAGGGCTCTTGTGAACATGGTAATGAATCTTAGGGTTCCATAAAATGCTGGGAAATTCTTGAGTAGCTGCAGAATTGACAGCTCCTCTAGAAGGGCTCAGCTCCCTGAGTAAGTAAGTAAGAGTCTGTCCTTAATTCTGTGATAAGAGATGAACACCTACTTCATTTTGCCTGTGTAACAGACCAACACCTCATGTAAATCAGACTGCCAATATTCTAATTGTTGGAGACAATCTAAAGTAATTACTGAATTTAACTATTTAATATGAAAAGTGTTCAGTGTGAGTTTAGGTATCATGCTGTGGGAAGATTAAGTTGGTGAGTATCTGAGGTTCAGGTTGCAGATGTCTCCAGTACATGTAACAGTATTACAACAGAACACCATAGAGACAAAGTCTCTATATTAGTCAATTTGCATCTTGTAATGTGAACAGATGCTTTCAGTGGATGAATCTGTTAGTGAGGTATGGACTGTAGACATCTTAAATACAATGGTGCACCATAATTGGTAAAGTATGTATCTTAATGACAATAACTTGTTCAGTATAATCATAGTCAAAGTATAAGCATGTATTCAAGAGCATTAAAACCATAATCATAAAACCAGTGACATTATCAGATGCAGTCATTACAGAAGTAAACTTCACCCACACTACCAGATGGAGTAACTGACTGATTATAACTTTCTTGTCTAACAGTCAGATATGTATGCCAGTAATGGTAAGAAAGCTGTATGTAAACATCTGCTATGGGCCTAAGAAGAGTGTGTGGATGGTCAGCTTGTACGGGTCTGAAAGGGCAGGAATCTGAACAGTTGTACAAATGTTGTGAAAACTGCATTAAATCTTTTACTTACAAGCTCCACCAATGGCATAAACTGCTCCACAAACAGCCACAACGCCATGATATCCTCTGCATGTATTCAATGGAGGTGCTTCATGCCATTCATTTTTATGTTCCTTATAAACCTTATGGGCGAAACAGTAACAATATTTTACCTATAAATAACATATGGAAGATGCATTTAAATAAGAATCTACAGAAATCTAAGCTTTAACCTTTATCATCCCAATGTAGGAAACTTTAATAGCATATTATACTCGCCAAAGCTACCCCATTAGAGCACACTACAGATCATTCCACCACTATTCTTCATATATGCATTTATTTTGTAAGAAACTGTCAGACAGTGCTGACTCTAATCTTATGTGAGCCTGTGAGCCACAGACTAAGCATCATCTCACTATCACTGAAATATACATGAAAATAAACATTACATAAAGTGAAACACAAAGTCCTCAGTTCATTGCTTAAGAATGACACAAAACATTTCAAGGGCAACTGACATGGCAGTAGCACTGCTGACATGTACTCATAGTTTCCAAGTACAAAAATGAATACAATTTTCATTATGCCTACAGTTAAGTCATTCATTATTCAACTGTGCTTGCACGTAACAAACTCCACACCAATATTTCTGTGCTGGTACACTACACTTGTTTAGGTCAAGGTGGGAAGCACTGAGTAAACAAGACATCAAGATGTATTTACTCCTTTACCACTATACCATCTGACTTGAGAACTCAGAGGAACAAGAGCTCAAGTCCACTGAGCATTTTTGTGCTATTTTTACAATAGTTCTCCAACTATACTGTCATGTTTATGAGTGTGACTATATATGAGGATTGGATTGGTGACTCAATTTATTGACCACTTTAATAGGGCTCATAACTACATGTAATTATAATGCTATTGCTGAACTACACACTTTACAAATCACTACTGCACACAGACTAGTGTTCTCAGTCTGTTACAGTCCCCATTCATCATTTCCTGGTAACGGCTGTAACAGAGGAGATTATTCAGCTTCAGCATTCATTTTGTTAGTCGCTAGCTAATACTCCATGACTCTGAACTCTTGCTCCAATTGACTAACTCCCAGGCAAGCAGCCATCTCACACCAACCTTGTACTCTTTTCTTCACAGACTGACTTACAACTGACTATCAGCTAGTGTTCTTGTTATATAACCCCTTGGCCTGGACCGCATAGAAACACCATTTCCAATAGTTCCTCTAATGTTGTGCCTGAGCTGGTTGCCATGGGAACCTGTTTGTTTCGTGGTCTACACACTACAATATTATAAAATTTACTGTTCTCTTACCAATATATTAACAGCCACAGCATCCCAAAGCAATGTGCTGGCACATTGGTAGTGTTTTTACATGTGATTTGAATTCTCACCGTTTTAAATGAGAAGAATATGCAGCAATTTCTTAATCCGAGTATTATTCAGTTCTTACAAGTCTTAGCCACTAAAAAGTTTGATACTGATAAGAAAATTAACCATACCCCATGCACAGAACAAGCAATCCTGCTTATTTCAGTCATAAATAGAATGTGCATGCTTTTTAGTCATCAGACAGCACATTACACTGCATCGCCAAATATCTGATCTGCAGAAACATACCCATACTTTATTCTCATAGCCGATTCTGCCCCTGCCTCCCACCACATAAAGCTTCAGGTCCAAGAAAGCTGCTCCAGCACCCTGCACAGCCATAGGAAGAGGTTCCAGGTCACGCCACGTATTGGACTTGATACTATAACACTCGACATCATCTAAAACTGTTGAACGGCCTGTCCCACCTAAACAACAAAATAAAATATTTTTTTTTTTCAAATACAAAAATTACTGCAATGAATTATACATATTTTCTATGTATGTTCTCTGCAATTTTACATTCACATTACCCCACCGAAAGCTCTTTATTGCAGACATAAATCTCTGTTGCAAATACAATAACCAGATGCCATACAATCCTATGTCGAGGCATAAGTTTTTTCTCATAAATCATTCAATACATTATAATGGAAAAGCTCCAAATGAAAATGATAAATCTCAACAAAAACTGCATTTAAGTGGACAGATACAATACCACTACAATTCATTAATTTTTACAAAGGACACATAAAAAAAATAATTTTTACTGTTATTAAATTCTACGCAGAAAATTCAGAGTTGCTGTTATTTTGCAGCCACAATAGATTTTACATCAGATGAAATTAAAGATGAATATTATTTCAACAATCTAGGAATAATTCTTGTCCTTATGCTTTTGTAGCCTGTGTCTAATGTACAACAAGTTCAGCTTTTAGGGTGTCATGTGTATGCTGAAGCTATTCCAAAGTTTCAGCATAAAATGCTGTAGCCTGCAGGCTAAAATCTGAAAGCCAAAATTAATGCATTAAATCTGGGAATAACCAACAATATCTACTTTCATAAGATTTGGGATTTTCATGGCGGTGACTATGAAGAATGCTGTCTTCTGGGATGTGGCGCCATGTAAATCTAGTGTAAACTGACCAGCCACCTGCACTGCTTGTTCCTTGCTCGTGGATTTTTTACCCTGAAGATGGAGGTGATACGTTCCTCTGAAACGTCGGTTTACACTAGCTTTAGACGACACCACATCCCAGAAGATGGCATTCTTCAATAACTACTTTCCTTTAACATTTTTAGCAGTACAGCAAGGCTTATCAACATGTACATACAAGGGATCTTCAAAAAGTTTCTGTACTTTTTATTTTACAATTCTATTTTATTGATGATTACAAAAACAAACTACATCATTTTTCCACATAATCATCCTGCTGTCAACATATTTTTCCTAGTATCCTACCAAATTCTTAATGCCATCAGAATAGAAAGTCTTTCATTGTGCATGTAGCCACTGATACACCATGTTCTTCATGTTCTCGTCATAATGAAATCTTCTCGAGCTTCTTCAAGATGTCCACAAAGGTGAAAACCAGATGATACCAAATCTGACTGTGAGCTGGATGTTCCATGACTTCCCACTTCAATTTCCTGAGGGTTTTCAACATGTAGACCACAGTATGGGGATGGGCATTGTCATGCAACAACAGGATGCCCTATGACAGTCTCCCACTTCTTTTAGGGTGGACTGCAGTCTTCAGCCTTCTCTGAAGTATGTCACAATACACTGCACTTGTGACAGCTGTTTTTTGTTCCAGGTAGGTCTCAAGAATAGGCTCTTGAGAATCCCAGAAAATGGTCAACATCAATTGCCTGCCGATGGTCACATCTTGAATTTCCTTGTAACAGGAGATGACGGATGCTTCCATTGCATGTTCTGCTTGGTTTCTGAGTAGGATCCACCCCTCCTTATACTTTATGATGGAAACTGATTCAGTTTCTAAAATGGTATGCATATCAAATATACTCCAAGCAACAGACAACATTCAGCATAACATTCAGATAATGAATCAACCACTATTACAAACCTTTAGGGAATCACTTGATCCCACACACCCATTACTCCTGCCAAAATAAGAACAGCACATTATAATGGAACCTAGATCCAACATGTTCCATCTTCCCCTTTAAGATGAAGACAGGCAGACAACATGTTACATAAACATTCGTAGTTTGCCAATGGATGGAGCCCTTCAAGTGACACAACATATACACAAATATGTAGAGACTTGCGATGAAGAGAACTTTCTCTTAACCACCCACAATTTTGTACACCTAAGTATCAAAAAATCATACAAGAAGGCCTTGTATCCTCAGAAGAAATGAGATCTATGTTAGCCTAGAATACACTCAGTATTTTAGTCTAATATACATTCCCACCAATAACAAGACTAGTCTAGCAAACATACTTGTACTCACCAATAACGAATACTTCATAATCTCTGGCAGTTACTGCAGCACAAATATGACCATAACTCATAGGTGGAATGTCCTGGTTCTTCTGATGAGGACCAGTAAAATACAGAGCTTCTGGTACAGTGAACTCCCAGCTACAATACCCCAAAGTAAGGCATTCGCATGTCCTACAACAGAAGCTTCTATATGTTTCTCCACCAATGGCCAACATTACCTGTAAATAAATATGTAAAAAATAATATGTACTCTTTGAGTGCATATACACAGCATATGCAAGCGATTTGCTGCATGTTTGACAGATTTTTTAGTTAGATATAAAGAACAGACACAGATAGACAGGTGGCACAATATCTGCCCCATACATAATGGGAGGATGAACACGAGCCTGCATGGTTTATGAATTTTAAATTGTTGACAATGCAAAAAAAAAATTAATTAGCATCAAGAAATTTTAAATAATTTTTTTTAAAAACTTTACATTCCCAGGAAACTGCTGTGTTTGTAAAATGTTCTATTTTGTGCACTATGCATTGTAACATATAAGTGTACGTACTTTACGTCTAAACAACTTATGTGAAGGTGGTTTCCTATTTGTAGTGATGTTTGCCCTCTGAAGATGGTCCGCAGAGACCGAAACATGTAAGGGTGTTAAGTTTTTCATGTAGTAATAAACTTACAGGTCACATTGGACGGAGTGATTTATATTTGTAATTCTTAGTTTCCTTGCATCTATTAATTGGCTGAGCGATAACAAATCTGTGTGTGAAAAGCAATTTACAAAAGAACATGTTTCTCATTTATACTGTGGGATGTCAATGTTTGCTGTGACACCCACTTCAAACAACTACCACAATTAAGATCTAAAAGTTTGTGATGATGGTAAATTGTTACAATGTTATTTTGCTGGACATTATCCATCATCTTGTCTATTCTAAAAAACAGTCTAGTTTCTATTAAAAACAGAACGTTTTGGGAACTGGAATCTGTCCCCGTCTTCAGGTAAAACCTACTCAGTTGGGTCCAATAGACAGAGCTAGCCCCTATCTCCGGACAACTATGCCAATTTCCGAAGGAATTCATAAAAGAAGCACAACTTAATCCGTCT
>NW_019737422.1:32909-49944 GCF_002891405.2 Cryptotermes secundus
CCCAGTATGGATATCTCTCCCATCTGGGCCCCTGTCATTACAGCAGAAATCAAGAGACTACAGCGACGTCAAGTGTAGTTGGTTTGGGTAACTATTTGTTTCATATGTTGGTACCACAAGGAGTATTGCTTCTCTTCCAGTATGATTTCATTCACGATATTTCTCTGGTGCTAAGCCTCAAATTAGGATATCTTCAATATTTCTTAGCTCCCACAGATGATTTTGTTGTGCTTGTATACCACAAGGAGTATTGCTTCTCTCCCGGTATGATTTCATTCAAGATATTTTTCTCTTGGGCTAAGCCTCAAATTATGTTAGCTTCAATATCTCTTAGCTCTCACAGACGGATTAAGTTGTGCTTCTTTTATGAATTCCTTCGGAAATTGGCATAGTTGTCCGGAGATAGGGGCTAGCTCTGTCTATTGGACCCAACTGAGTAGGTTTTACCTGAAGACGGGGACAGATTCCAGTTCCCAAAACGTTCTGTTTTTAATAGAAACTAGACTGTTTTTTAGAATAGACAAGATGATGGATAATGTCCAGCAAAATAACAATTGTAACTACCACAATTGTCCATCGCTCTTAATACACGTATCACAGACGAGCCGGGAATGGGTTCAAGAAGCACCGGCTGTCGCGGTCGACTCCTTTCGTAGCGGTCAGTTCGGCCAGGCTGCGAAGGTGAATTTTTCTGGCCTTGAAATTGGGCGCTCTTCAAGCGAGTCTAGCTGACCGATGGTGCAGCGGTGGGTGGGCCGGTAGAATCAGCTGCCTATGGTGCGTACGCTGGCGCTGTTACTGGAAAGTTATGGCAGCTGCTGCTTCGTGATGTCAGCGTAACTGAGATGGCTGTGATCGGTGTACTGATGATAGGCAAAAGTCAAAGATATTGTCACGTATTGGATGTATAACGCGACAAATAACTTCACGCCATATTTGATATAGGGAATTTTATTTCACATTCGCACTTACAATCACACAGTTGACAGTTTTAGAACTACTGCTATCTGCAGTATCACAAATACTACACTCCAAATGCCAAAATACAACTGACTGGTTGCTGGCTAACTCGGAACTAACTTGGAGGTAGCTCGAGGACTAACTGTGAATAGCCTTCGCTGCTCCTCATGTAGCCTCGATCGGACAATACAGAAAATGGCCACGTAATAAGCACCCCTGTTGCCTGGCGCTGTGTTGCTGGCAACACTAGCGGTAGTAACCGCTGTTACTACCGTCGTCTCTCGCAATCCTGTTTACCCGCGCTGCCTAGCAACCCGCGGTACCCTTGGTGACGTCATCGCTGTTGACTCGCGTTGCATAGCGACCAGGATGCTAGGACTCGGCTAACGTCGGCTCACTTCGGCTTCGCTCGGCGCATCACGGCTGGCGGGGGGGGGTGCTATCCATAGCTCAACATGTCACAATATATTGCAACTGACAGTCAGTCAGCCTGTCTGTCTTGGTGTCGAAATATTTCTTTTTATATCAAAATTACTGTGTTGTCCATGTGGGGCGCCCTCTCTGATGAGAGGTCAGATCTGTCATTTGTCAGTCGTAGTCTGTAATATTAAGTCCTTTGTCGGTATGTACAATTATTTACAAGGTTATGCTTAATATCTACTCCAATGTACAAAATATGTACGGGGCCTCTGTCAGTCTAGGTAGTGATGCTAGTGATAATTATGTGCTGTAGTCAGTTGGTGATTGCTGTGAGAGTGTAAGGTGAGCAGTCGTTGGTTGCTTGGAAGTATGGCTCGTACAATTGGGCTGAGTTAGTGATTGCTGTCAAGTGAAATATGAGTGATGATTATTAGCATTAGAGTGTTGGAGAGTGGTGTGTGAAGTTTGAAATTGGTGATCGTTGGCTGAGTCAGTTGGAGATTTGTGTGTAATTTCGAGTGCTGTGTGTTGAGAATCTAGTAATGTAAAAATGTTCAAGTAGGTAATGGTGATCTATATTCATTTGTTTTTGTTTTGTATTATAATAAAAGTTTTTATCCAATATGGCTGTTAAGNGTTTTTAAATGAAGATTCTGATGCGTGCAAAAGAACTGATAAACATCGTTGATGGCAGCGACCTGTTAAGTGACCAAGGAAGAGACGAAGAAAATATAAGAAAATGGAAGATGTGAGATGCAAAGTGCCAATACTACATAGTGAGAACAATAGAGAAACACGTGAAGACCCACATTGTGACATGCACAACCGCTAAAGAAATGTACGACACCTTGAAGCAAATTTATCAGCGAGACACCTCTCAACAGAAGTGCCTTCTACTACAAGACTTCTACAACTTCAAGTATGACAAAACTAAGGATATGATGACGAATATAAGTCATGTACAGAACATTGCCTTCAAGCTTCGTCAATTGAACCAAAACGTTGATGAAAACATGATCATGATAAAAATAACAACGATTCTACCAGAAGACTACAAACACTGCAGCACTGATTGGGACTCAACGGCGACCATGGACAGAACCCTTGACAACCTGGTGGTCAGTTTGATGGTGGAAGAAGTGAAGTGCAAGATGACGACTAAAGAAGAGGAAAGCATGGCCTTTAAGACAGTAACTAAAACCAAAAGTAAAACCCCTTTCAAGTGTAATCAAATAGGTCATGCCCAGATCAACTGCCCCAACAAAGGTAAGAGAAATTTGCTCTATCTGTAAAAGGAATACTCACTCTGAAAAGGACTGTTACTTTAGAAATAAGGACGATGATATGAGAAAACAATGTACAATATGTAAGAAAACGAACCATGCTGAAAAGGACTGTTATTTTAAAGTTAGGAATAAAAGAAGCAAGGTAAATTTTCTAGCTGAAGCAGCAGAAACCCAAGTGAGTGATGCAAGTAAAAATGACAAAATTTATGTAGTGGATAGTGGTAGCACATGTCATATGACAAATGTGAAGACAGATTTGATACATACTAAGCAGTATACTCAATGTATAAAGGTAGCAAAGAAAATCAAAGTATGACTGCAAAAGATACAGGCAATTTAGAACTTAAAAGAGTGTAGTTTGAAAAACGTTTCACATGTTCCAGAACTCAGCAAAAACCTGCTGTTAGTGCACTGTATTACAGAAAATGATGGAGAAGTGTTTATAAAAGAGAAAGTTCAGATATTCAAGGACAAAACTGTTGTAATCAAAGGAAAAAAGGATGAAAATGGATTGTTTGTAATTAATTTTAGCACGAGGAATGAAGCTATGACGATTCAGCAAGATATAAGTGTAGAGTGGCATAGAAAGCTAGGTGACATATTTATTTATTTATATGTATTCCACTGTAAAATTCTGTTGATCCAATCTAGGCTACAAATACGCGTGATGGATATAGAACCAGTAACAGACAAGTGACTAAAGTACACATGCTATGAAAAATACATAGGTGAGATCAAACAATAAACCAAACTGTTTATCTCTCTACTTTAACATTAAACATAACATCTTAAATTTAATATTGTAAAAAATAATCATATCAAAAGGTAGATGGTAACATATTCATGCCAAAATAAAGCACCTAAGATACATAAAACCATAAAAATTCACATTAAAATTGGTAATTACTATTACAAAAATCCTTCAATTAATAAAAAGAATCAATATAAGGTCATTTTTTATGCAAGGCGGTAAGTGATTAAATAGCTTTATACCTATATAATAAACACCCTTTTTATAGATAACATAAGTTATGTGAATCTTAGGAAACTACAAGAGACATGCCAAGGAATACCAGAAAGTGAGAGCAAGTGTAAAAATTTTGATACATGTTCAGTTTGTATGCAGGCCAAACAAGTGAGACTCCCATTTGATACAGAAAGAAGTAGGGCTGGAAAGCCATTAGAGATAATTCATAGGGACGTGTGTGGATGATTATACGTATTTTTGTAAGATTTACCTGTTAGAAAATAAGAGTAAAGTGTATACCTTTCTGAAGGAATATGTAAATGAAGCTGAGTGTCACTTGAATACAAGAGTGAGAAGAATAAGATGTGACAATGGGGAGGGGGGGAATATAAGAACAACGCCTTGAGAGAATGGTGTAAGAACAAGGGGATTGTAATGGAATTTACTACACCATATTTGCCACAGCTAAACGGCACTGCTGAAAGGATGAACCGTACCATTGTGCAGAAGGCAAGAGCATTGATTTTTGACTCAGGTTTAAGTAAGAGAATGTGGGTTGAAGCTGTACTCACTTGTGCATACCTGCTAAACAGAAGTCCAACAGTGACAGTGAATGGAATGCCAGCAGAGAAATGGCATGGTAAAAGACCAGATCTGGCTGGATTGAAGATTTTTGGTTCAGAAGTGTACATTAAAATTCTCGGACCATTGAAAACTTGGACAGTCATAGTATGAAAGGAATATTCGTTGGATACAATGCAAATGGCTACAGAATATGGGATCCAAATACTGAAAGGACCTATGTCTCCAGAGATGTGACATTCACAAGTAAACCTGTGACAACAAATAAACAAAAGGAAATGGAAAGAGTGACAGATCCAGAAGACAAGCCAAATACTCCAGATCAGCAAGATAGCAAAATGCAGCAAGAAACCGAAGCTGACAACAATGAAGAAGAACCAACAGATACAGAAGAAAATGAAAATGCTGACCACAAGGATAATGGAAGGAAAAACAATGGACAAAATGAACATGGATATGCATTGAGACCAAGAAGAAACATTCAAATGCACCCAAAGTACCAAGACTATCACACAGAGAGTCAAAAGGAGGGTATGCTCACCTATACATATGACGAGTGCATGGAGAGCGAAGACAGCAAAAAGTGGAAGAAAGCCATTAAAGAGGAAAAGGATTCGCTCTACCTAAACAAAACTTGGATATATGTAAACGGAGAGAGAGCAATGGACAAGAAAATTCTGACCAGTAAATGGGTTTTCAAAATAAAGGATGATGGAAGACACAAAGCCAAACTGGTTGTGAGAGGATGCCAACAAAAGGAAGGGGAAATAGATTTCAAGGATACCTTTAGCCCAGTTGTTGACATGAATTCTCTTAGAGTACTGTTTGCCATAGCAGCACGTAAGAATATGAACATGCAAACCTTTGATGTGAAGACTGCCTTCCTGTATGGAGACCTTGAGGAGGAAAACTACATGGAGATACCAGAAGGATAGAAGAACACTGGCAAGATGTCTCCTGGAAAAGGCATTATATGGCCTAAGACAAGCACCATGAAAATGGAACAAGGAGTTGGCAACCTTACTAAAAGAAGAAGGTCTAAATCAACTAAAATCGGACCAATGCATTTTTAAGAATGAGGCCTATAGTTTGTTCATGGCCATTCATGTGGATGAAAGACAAATAGAGGAATTTTGCTGAAACTGGAAAATCAATTCCAGAAAACAAAGACCACAAATCCAAAAATCTATATAGGAATACAAATTGAGAGGCAACCAGATGGGATACATATCTCTCAAACCAACTATGCAAGCCAAATGTTGGAAAAATAGAACATGCAAGAAAGTCGAGAAATAAAAACACCCATGGCCACGACCCCACCAACAAATGACGGAGGAGAAAATGACATATGATATCCTTACAGAGAAGCTGTAGGAAGCCTGCTATACATGACTTCTAAAACCACACCTGATATGGCATTCACCGTAAATGTGGAAAGTCGAACCTTAGAAAATCCTGACAAAATAGCTGTTCAGAATGTGAAAAGGACCCTTGGGTGTGTGAAAGGTACACAACCTTCAGGAATAAAATATACCTTATCTGACTCTGAAACTGTGAAACTGGGAAACTGGAAGCATTTAGTGATGCTGATTATGCAGGGGATGTAAAGGATAGGAAGAGTGTAATGGGATATGTAATTATGATGTCAAGGGGCCCAATATCATGGTGCTCTAGGAAACAGAGTATTGTTGCATTATCAACCACTGAGGCCAAATATATTGCAGCAGCTGAGTGCTATAAAGAATTGAAATATCCAAAGATGTTGATAGAGGAGTTGACAGGAAAAAGGGTGGAAGTTGAACTGCGTGCTGACAATCAGAGTGCAATCAAGCTAATAGAATCTGGACACGTAACACATAGGAGTAAGCACATAGATGTTAGGTATCACTACATAAGTGAACAATTGAAAGAGAAACTGTTCTCAATAAAATATTGTAACACTGAAACTCAGGTGGCAGACATTTTAACAAAACCGCTATCACCAGAGAAATTTACCAAGTTTAGAGATATTATACTTAAGAAGAAATAAGTCTGATTGTGATAAGACTGAGAAAATTTTAATTACATGTACTAATTTTGTAATCTGAAGACCAAAATTACTAAGTGTTATTCAATTTAACTTTGTAAAACAGCTAATAATGTTGACAAGATTTTGAAATTAAGGAAGAATGTTCAGAATCTAGTAATGTAAAAATGTTCAATTTGGTAATAGTGATCTATATTCATTTGTTTGTGTTTTGTATTATAATAAAATTTCTTCTCATCCAATATGGCTGTTAAGTGATATATAAGCATGACACAAAGAAAATCAACACTGTGCCTCCTAGACATTGTGATGTAGTCTGTTGGAGATTGGTGTGTGTGTTTGTTCACATCAGTTGTAGCTGAACAGTGAAGAGAGGAGTCTGCAATAGTGGATTATAACTTATATTCATTGTGGACAGTGGTTCCTCAAAAACTGAATTAAGTGACCACAAAACCAAAACAGTGGCTCCAATTATGGCTACCACCCCAGTGCCGGGATATTGGACACATTGGACCAAAAAGCGTCAAACACTAAAATCACAGTACCAGTGGCTGGTACGCAAGTTCCCCGACGCAGAAGCACAGCTGAAACAGCTGCTTCAAGTACTCCGCGACATCGAGGACGTGGCAGGGTACATTCCAACTTCAGTGGGTGACAGCAGTGGTCATTCGTCATCAGCGCGGCAGACAAAGATGGCCAGAACTACTGCGAAGACAGGGAAGACCCTGTTTAGTGCTCTATATGACATACACAGTCACCTTACAGGAGTTAAAGGCTGTGCTGAAGGCAAGCAGTCAAAACTGCTCCGTCTGAGGCAACTAAGTCCTCTTCCACACATGAGGACGGATACAAAGAAGTCAAGCGGCGGGATACCAACGAGGCCACCCCGACCTCGAAGAAAGCAGTGACAGCCGCTGAAATCAGTCCCCCTAAAGAGGTTGCCATCTGCAACTTCTTTGCCCCCCTAAGGCAACCATGGAGACGGACAGTACCAGTGCGGAGGCCACCACACCTGAGGAAACAGTGTCTGGCAAAGCAGGTAGGCGACCTCCAAAAATATTGACATTAGCAGTGAACCTCATCCAGTTGCAGAAGCCACTGAAGAACGTGGTCAAGGGCGACTTCGAGTTCCATAACACAAGGAACGGAATGAGAGTCATCACAAAAGGCTTGGTGGATTTTGAAGCCGTCAAGACACACTTCAACAATAATAACTTATCCTACTATTCCTTTTTCTCCAAATCCCGGAAGCCTGTTAAGGCAGTAATCTGACACCTTCCTATAATTACCCCTGCTCAGGATATTTCAGGTCTGGAAAACCTGGGCTTCAATGTTGTTAGCATCAGAAAAATGGCGACAACCTGCCATTCCCATTTTGAAGAAGCAACAACCAGGATCCTTCCCTTGTTCCTCATAACCTTGCCCTGGATGGCAAAATCACAAAAAATCTTCAATCTGCCAAGCCTTTGTCACATATCCATCAAGGTAGAGGCTTATAGGGCCCAGACTGGACTCACTCAATGTCATAACTGCCAACAGTTTGGGCACATCTGGGCTAACTGCAAGCAACGTCCACGTTGTTTGTGGTGCGGAGGCGGCCACCTACACAAGGGGTGCCCAGAAAAGGGTAACTCTGCCTCCACCCCAACATGCTGCAACTGCCGATTGGCAGAGGGAGACAAACCACATCCCGCCAATTATCGGTGTTGCAAACCTGCGAAGGAGGAGCAGCAGAGAAGAAATGTACAGACAGCGCCCAAAACTACCAGGGGGGGGGGGTCTCTTCAAACATTGTCACCCCAGGTGTCTCCTTCGCGACGGCACTCTGAGGAAGCACAGGACAGCAGCAACAGCCCCCTCAGGAAAACCATGTTCCAGTGGCTTGCCCACCCATAACAAGGAAGCAGATTGTAGCGGCCCCTGCACTGTGAACCGTGCAACGGTTCTTCTCCGTGAAGTTCCTTGGAGTCCCCCCCTCCCGAAACGCCAGGATGCGAGCCGTTTCCTTTCTTTCCAGTTAACGTCTTCGACTGACGTCAGGTCAGCTGACCTTGCCCCTCCCTTCCTGAACGTACCCAGAGGTTTCGTGGGTAGCTCAAGCGAATGCATCTTCCTCTCTTCCCACGGACATCCGTCTGAACACATTGCTACATCTAAATTCTCGTTCAGAAAGTTGAATGTATTGTGTTTGAAATTTTGTCTCGGCTGGTAACGCGGATCCGAAGGGGGAAGAGTGCCCTCACGACATGGTCAAGGGTGGATCAGTCATGAGGTAAATCTTTGAATTTGTATATTCAAGAATACAAGTAAGTGACTTACTAAGGTAATATACGCCGTGAGGCACATTTTGGTTTGATTGCTGACGCCGTGTGGCGTAGGCTAATTTTCGTCTTGTCTAAGGTCGTGATAAACAGCAGATCGCCCTTCAGGCGTGTTCAGCTGTTTATATTTCCTTGTGCCCTCAAGGCTTGCCTAAGTACATGCTTGTACTGGAGAAGTAGAAATGCGCCATGAGGTGTGACTGACTTGAGTTCTGTGCTGTTCGGCACAGCGTAGTTCTGTATCAATCAGTTATCACATGTTCTGACCAGTCACCGCCCTTCAGGCAGAGTTCTTTGTATACTTATGTTATCAATATATATATATTTATATTTATATGTTTGAAAATGCCAGTTGAGTATATGTATACTTTTGCCATATGTTCCATACCAGCTCCTGCCTAGCGGATCCATCCAGCCTGGCCCATCGTACCGACAGTGGTTTTTCTCCCTCGAGATCCCTTACACAATCTTAGGGAGGCCTAGTACATCCCGCTAGCAAGCAAGTCGTTTCTTATGAGCCTGTCCCTTACCCATATAGAGTAGGGATTCACGGGTCAAAGTGGGTAGAAGAAAGGGGTTCTTTACCCACAGGGTCTAGGGACACGGCCCAAAGTGGGAGCAGAGAGTGGTTCTCGACCCACATGGGGGAGGGACACGGCTCAACTGCAGAAGGAAGCAGGTCAGTCAGTTCAGGCTCCTCATGTAAATAACCAACCTCTCGACAATATGTTGAGAGTAGTGACTATAGTAATTGTAATTTATTTCGCGTTCCAGATGATCCAATAAAACTGGTTACAAACCACGGGATATAGAACATGTCAAATATTAATTAAAATGTGTCAAAATAAGCATAACATAAAAGTACAATACAATCATAAGTACATTTCAGGTATAAGTTGAGCTCAAGTAAATAATTAGAACATGTCAAAATTATAAAGCAATAAAATGAATGATATAAAAGACAACAAGTATTATCATAAATACAATAAAACTAATATACAGATAGACTCATATAATTAAATATAGAGTAACTAACATACTATTCATATAAAACCATTAGTTTACAAGGTGTGTCCCAAAAGTCATGAAATATATATATATATATATATTTTTAAATTTATTGATGATATCGTTACAAAGTGTTAATATTCTTCAAAGTACTGTCCATGAGCATCTACAATTTTTTCCACCGACTCTCCCATGCCTGGTACGCCCCCTCAAAGGCCTCGACGGGAACCTCATTTAAAGCTGTTGTCACAGCCGCTTGGATAGCCTGAATGCCTTCAAAACGGCGTCCTTTGAGTGCAGTCTTGATCCTCGGGAACAAAAAGAAGTCGGCCGGAGCTAGGTCGGGGCTGTAGGGTGGCTGCGGCAGCGTTGCCACGTGGTGTTTCGCCAGGAACTCGCGGACGAGCAGAGACTTGTGGCTGGGCGCATTGTCATGATGCAGCCGCCAGTTAGCGGCGATGTCTTTTCGCATGCAGATGACCCTTTTCCTTAATCCTTCTAGAACATCCATGTAGTAGGGAGCGTTGACGGTCTGTCCTTGGGGTAAAAACTCTTTGTGGACCACACCCTTGGCGTCGAAAAAGACGATGAGCATTTTTTTCATTTTAGATTTGCTCATCTTCGCCTTCTTCGGTTTCAGGGAAGCCGAGGTGTGCCATTCAGCACTCTGGCACTTCGTTTCTGGGTCGTACTCAAATGTCCACGTTTCATCACAGGTAATAACACAATATAAATAATGAGGTTCAATTTCCACACGTCCCTTCAATTCACCCACGATCAACATTCGATTGGCCTTTTGCTCGTCCGTCAACAATTTGGGGACCAGCTTGGTGCACACCTTTCGCATGTTCAATTTGTCCATAACAATGCAATGCACAACGGTTTTTGGAATGTTCAGAGTGTCGGCTAACAACCGGACAGTCATTCGACGGTCAGTATTCAACAAATCATGCACACAAGTCACATTTTCATCGGTTTGGCTTGTTGATGGCCGTCCAGAGCGGGGGTCATCTTCCACTCCTTCCTGGCCCACCTTAAACTTCTTCACCCACCTTATAACTTGCACATATGATAGAGCAGACTCCCCCAAGGCTTGCTTAAGCAGTTCGTTTGTTTCGGCAGCTTTTTTGTTGAGCTTTGTGCAGAACTTGACTGCCCAACGTTGTTCGAAAGTATCCGCCATTGCGCACCGTGACGTGGTCACAAAACACAGGTGCACTAAATCAGCGATACTGACGCCTCCGATGCTCGAGCAGACTGACCTTGGGCACGCTGTGAAGCTAAAGGCCTTCCCCCCTAATCCAACCGGTTCCAGTACGCTCCGATCAGTAGGAGCGCGGGAAAGAAATATATTTCATGACTTTTGGGACACACCTTGTATGACATCATTCATTAACACTATAATACTTCTCCAAGTCATGAAAACAATGAGTAATCAAGTATCTTCTTAAAGAAATCTTAAATTGCTTGTGTATCCCAACAGTCCTTTATTTCAAGAGGCAGATAATCAGGCGAATGACCTGAAAAATGGCACTTGAACGGTGGGAAACAAAGATAGGTAATGCTGAAGTCACACCTCAGGGTATATGGCTCACTGAGAAATCCCTCTTAAAGAGGGATGGACCAAGGGCACCAACTGCCATTCATGGTGCTTATGGCCTTAAATTTCATCCTTTCGAAAAAGCCAACAAAATTGCTGTTTGGATTTTCAGTTCAAGTCGCATGACCTCTGCCATAAAGACCATGAACAGCGGGTGGAGACTACAGTTCAAGCTCAACTCGAAACCGCAGACACGCCCCACATGGACAGGACAGTAACTTTCATCTAATAAGAAATATCTGTCGACACCAAGACAGACTGACTGACTGACTGACTGACTGACTGACTGACCGTCAGTTGCAATATAACTTTGATTTTGACTTTGACTTTCATATGCCCTGGGATTAAGAATTGTTTGGTTGACTAAAGGGAAAGGAGCTGTCTGTTTGTGTGACCAGAGGAGTAGGAGTTGTCTGTCGGACAGTGGGTGGTTCCTGCAGTATGGTGTAATGCTAGAGTGAAAAGACAGTGGTCATACTGAATGTAGTATACAGAGGAACAAGTTCCCTTTTCTCTGTACCTCACCTTGCCAAAAGTTGATGTGAGGAAATATGAAAGAGAGCATTTCATGACTGCATAAAAACATTATCTGCAACACCTACAGCAACTATCTATGTGTACTGAACAGTATGCAATATATTGCTACTTCAAAGATGTCTGATAACCTTAACCAACTACATAAGTATGCCTCCAATATGCTTTCTACCACTACACATTGTAAAATGTGGTTACGGTGGCAACAAATAGCTGTGGACCACTTTGTACTGGGACTAAACAGTAGTAACCATATGCAAGTAATAAAACCTTATACTGGGCCCTTCTGTAGTTAATGCATATACCAATACTTTATACTTGGACATGCTGTAGTTTTCGCAAGCATATAACGGAACTTTAAAACTGGGCCATACTGTGGTTAATGTATGTACACGGTGAAACCTTATACTGAGCCTTACAATAGTTACCATAGACATACGCGGTAAGTCATTAAGTTCGTGGACTGTGGTTTTATCGCATCACATTACAAGGTATTTACACACACTTACACACCCACATTGTCCCTCGAAGTAGTTGGCGTTGGCCGCTATGCAAGTCAGCCAACGTTGATATGGCTACCGAAAACATTGCTGTAACGTATTGTCAGGAAATTCCTGTACGGCGTCTCTTTTGGCGTTGATGACCTCCTCGGATGACTGAAATCTACAACCACGTAGCTTTGCTTTCAAGCGGTGAAAGAGAAAAAAATCGCATGGTGCGAGATCAGGTGAGTACTGAGGGTGTGGCAAAACGGTGACCTGTTGCCTTGCCAGTTCCTCTTGGACAAGAACAGAGCGATGTGCAGGGGCGTTGTCATGTAGCAATAGCCAATTCTTTCTATGCCAAACGTTTTGCTAGGGGATTTGTCTAGTTTTGGGCAGAACTTGATGTTTGCCCGTTGTTCAAACTGCCATATTTTCAATTTCCGCCACATGCATTTAACACTTTGTGGACTGGGCACCCTTTAAAAGGTTTTTCGCTTTTAAACATGGACCGTTAGCGTGTTAACAGGTTTTTAGAACACGATAAGTTGCAACACACTATACATTGCTCTGGCGCCACCTACATTGCATGCAACCGCCTGCAGATGCGTGATAAGACTGTGGAATGTTTAGTTAGCAGTCAGTAACTTGACCTCGCTGTTTACTTAACCGACTATAAAGGAAAATGCTTTGCCTTCTTCAAGCTGTGTGTATCAGCCAGTAGCTTGTGGGGAGAATGGATCAAGGACAAATTCTCCTCCGATGCCCTAGCTGACCTGCCTTGTGAGATGCGTAGTAATGGATTAATTGTCATTCAGACAGCGACAGTGACGGGGGACAACAAAGAATTGTGGCCACAGACAGTAAAAGTGACAGTAGCTCCAACGATAATGCGGGTAATAACATTGCGCATAGTAACATTGTGGGGACAGCAAAAAATCTAAACCCTGATTCAAAATTTAAATACAAAGCATTTCTGATGAATGTGACAAAGGCCTGGGCTACAGTCCAGATGGTGGCGGCAGAACCAGGGTCACACAAAGACTTAGCACGACCGGGCCCATCAACTCCCACCCCACGAAGGCCTCATGTGGACCCCCCAGGGCAACTCTTGAGTGATATGCAGAAAAATACCCTCGTGAAAATTGTGAAGAGTGAACATTCCAAGGGGAAGAATACTTCTAGGCAATGCCGTGTTTGCACAGTTCACAAAAAAAGGAGTATGTCTACATTTGCAAGTTCTGTGTAATGCCACTTCACAAAGGGGAATGTTTCCAGAAATATCACACTCTCAAGCACTTCTAGCAGCATTGGTAAGTGTTCTCCAAAAATTTTAATTCATAAAATTAATTAGGAGATTTTATATTAATTTTTAAAGTGAACAGTACACAAGTTAGGGTAGTATGTTTAAAAATGCTGGTCCGCGAAGTGTTAACTGCAGTTCACAATAGAGGCAGTAATTCTGCTTACACTATTTGCACACAACTGCCTCTAGCTGTGATGTGAAATGCACTGACAGGGCATCATATCCTGCCTCAACCTATCCGCTGTAGTGCACTGCAACAATGCTTTGTGGCCAGTCCGCGAACTTATTTACTATAGTAGTAAAATGAAACTTTACACTGAACCATGCTGTAGTAATCATATGTATACAATGAAGCTTCACAGTGGGCCATACTGCAGCAGTCACATACATATTGTAACATTATGAAACTGAAAGTTGAAATAATCAAATTAACTCCATGATGCTTCTTTAAACTTTAGTTTCAGTCTTAGGCATTAAGTCTTAGAAAGTTACTCTTACCTTGTTAACACACATGAGTTACAAATTACTGCATATACAGTCATCCAGAAAATCTGTTTTAGATTCTGACTCATTATATATGAGACGAACTCCGTCTTAAGTGCAACAATTTAATTGTAGTTTTTTCTTCTTCCCTTCCTTCACACTACATGTTTCGGCCTTAAATGGCCATCGTCAGGTGTGTATTCTTACGTAGCTGCTACACTGCCCATAGTTTAAAATTTAAAATCACTTAAGACGGAGTTTGTCTCATATACATTGTGTGAGTGTAACAGGATGCTTAAATATAATATTGTCTGACTGTCATATCGGGTATGACTAACTGTATGCGATATGTATATACCACAAGCACTGCACTGCATTTTAAAATTCTTGTATCAAACATCTGCCAGTTTTGTAAACATTCAACTAATATTACAAAAGTACTTTGGCATTAATTAAAATAGCAATCACATATGGTCTTTAAATACTTTGTTGGTTCAAGTTCATTAAGAGCTAACCACTGCTGACTGCTAGGGTTGAAACTGTTAGGTAATTAGACCCCAGAAACTTTTAACTGTTAACACATCAACTACACATTCATCACCTCCAACAAACATGAGTTAGAATTCAAGCAAAATGTTAAGAGTGAAAACCTGTTCAAACATTACCAGATATCTCCCAAGACATTCAAACAGAAGAGAAAATTCTGAGAAATCAGATATTGGTTTCCCTTAGTGGGTAGAGAACCTGGATATTTTCACTGCTGTTAAATTCTAAGAATTGTGATGTTTTCCAGCTCTGATGATGTAGCACATCATACAAGGGCACCTGAGGTTTTAGGTAAAGGCATAAGACATATGTAGTGTTTCTGACTTTCTTTCACTTGCTGGATATTGGAGGACACTGTGGTGCAACAGTGTGCAAAGCAAACATAGCAATAAAGAAAATTTCCTACTCTGTTTCCAGGTCACATATAAAGTCCTCACAGACAGATGATGTGATAGTATGCTGTCTGGCAAGGGCACACCTAAGGAGGGTAGTGATAAACAAATATGGAGTAATAGTGGAATGATAATTAGCAAGGGAAAATGAAAGAAACTCGAAGAGAAACATGTTCCAGTGCCACTTCATCCAACACAAATTGCACATAGTCACACAGAACTAAACCTGAGACCCTTGTGTCTGACCACATGAGATGACAAATCCTGACGAAAAAATAAAACGGAGGAATCCTACGATACAAAAAATTATCTGAAGAAACTGTACCTCATGTTCGTTGTGTCTCGTTCTCAATTGTGACTTCACAGGGAACAGTTCATACATGTATGGGGTCCTCCTCTTCTCCTTTTCCTCCTCTTCTAAAATTTGACTTAAAGCTTCTCTTATTTGTGGCGCCAACAGTGGTTCTTGTATAGAACTGTATAATAAGTCCAGTGGCACTTCTTGAAGATTTATTTTTGAAACCAATGGTTTCAAATAATGAAATCGCTGTGAACAGTCATGTTCACACCACTGCACTACTGCCTAAAACAAAAGACAAGACAATATTATATTTAAGCATCCTGTTGCACTACATACGATAAATGATATAATGATACAAATTCGGTCCCAAGTGCAAACAATATATTATGTGTCCTTGATTTTGCTCCTCTACACTACATGTTTCGGCCTCAGACGGCCATCATCAGGTGTATAACACTCACGTTGCTGTCACACTGCACCCAGCTCAAAATTTAACATTTAAAACACTTTCCTTGTTATTATCAACATCTACTTCGTTGATATCTGTCCGGTTTGTAGATTATTTTACACACGCTAATTTTGTCATTCCTGTAGTAGCACTATAAAATTTTTTTAGTTTTAATTTTAAAATCTTTTAAAATTTTCCTCAAAATTTTAAATTTTAAAATTGTTAGGGTTACTCGCCCTATGTCTAAAGTGCTGCAGCGGCTAGTTCTTGTTTCCACACTGTATAGGTGTTATCTGTAATATATAAATATATTCGTATTATTACCTTGTGTAGTACATAATATTTTCTTATGTGTTTATATTGTTATTTGTACTTACCCTGTGTAGTCTTCCTGTGTGCGTGCCGCTGTTATTCTTTACTACGTGTGTTGTCAGATGTACTGTGTGCTGAGTTTTATGTTGGTGAGTGTAGGGGGGGATGGGTAGTGGGGAGAGAGAGGTACCGTTAGTCTGTGTAGATTTCGTGTATCGTTTGAAATATGGGATTGTGTGTTTCTATGTGTGTATCATTCTAAGAAAACACAAATACAGGCCTAAACATTACGCATAAAAAATGAAATAAAATTTCTATATAAAAAGAAGCAACAATTAAACACACAACTCTATCACATTCACTTACACAATGCGAACACATGGCAACGAACATGGAATAACATCGAACAATCAATAGAAGAAAAGTTACAAGAAGATACAGAAAAAACATATCTAAAACAACAACAAAAAATAAACAATATGAAGAAAACACAAAATATAGATATAACAAGCAAAAACATACAATACACGAGAGTAGAGAATCAAACAAATATACAATTTACACACGAAGAAACCTAGTTACTAAGTAAAGGCCTTAAATATAATCTACATCACAAGAATAAAAAATGGATTGAGACCTTACCCTAGAAGCTGAAACAGCAGTAAATAACCTAGAAATAACAGAACAAAGTTATTACAGACATCTAATTGCGAAGAAACTAAAATATATACACAAGAATAACGAAAGGAATAAAACCAATAAAGATAAGAAAGATAAAAGTGAATGGAAACAAATAATGAATATAAAAAATAAAATTGAAGAGAATAAACTTATTATAACGAAAGCAGATAAAGGAAAAACACTAGTAATACTAACACAAGAAGAATATAAACAGAAAATAAATCTCTTCATACACAATAACCAATTCATAAAAATTGACAAAAATCCGACCCAACAATATCAAAGGGCAGTAAAACAAACACTGAAACAGTGTAATAACATCATACAAGACAAATGGAAATTTACAAATATGAACCCCAAGGCCCCAAACCTACACGCCT
>NW_019737422.1:51085-53018 GCF_002891405.2 Cryptotermes secundus
GAAATACCATATATATAAAATAAGTAAGAAAGGCCTACAAATGAATGATACACACATAGAAACACACAATCCCATATTTCAAACGATACACGAAATCTACACAGACTAACGGTACCTCTCTCTCCCCACTACCCATCCCCCCCCCTACACTCACCAACATAAAACTCAGCACACAGTACATCAGACAGCACACGTAGTAAAGAATAACAGTGGCACGCACACAGGAAGACTACACAGGGTAAGTACAAATAACAATATAAACACATAAGAAAATATTACGTACTACACAAGATAATAATACGAATATATTTATATATTACAGATAACACCTATACAGTGTGGAAACAAGAACTAGTCGCTTCAGCACTTTAGACATAGGGCAAGTAACCCTAACAATTTTAAAATTTTGAGGAAAATTTTAAAAGATTTTAAAATTAGAACTAAAAAAAATTTTATAGTGCTACTACAGGAACGTCAAAATTAACGTGTGTAAAATAATCTACAAACCGGACAGATATCAACGAAGTAGATGTTGATAATAACAAGGAAAGTGTTTTAAATGTTAAATTTTGAGATGGGTGCAGTGTGACAGCAACGTGAGTGTTATACACCTGATGATGGCCGTCTGAGGCCGAAACATGTAGTGTAGAGGAGCAAGATCAAGGACACATAATATATTGTTTGCACTTGGGACGGAATTTGTATCATTATTTCATTTAAAAGACAAGACATTTACTAATTCCACATCCCTTTGATGCTGCTTGGTGTTGTAGGAACTTGAGTGCTCTATATTGGGAAGCAAGAGGCAAAATGGGTTAAATGATCCCAAATGCAGCCAATGGAAACCAAATAACCAATCTTAATGCAGCACACACTCTGCTGCAGGCTATGCATACCCATTCACCACAGCTGCTACTGAATTTACATGGCTGATTACTATATTAGGAGTATACAGTAACTTCCAGGACTTAATCTTCTTACTCAAGTTTTCAATAAGAAATATGCTGCTGAATTTGCTCAGTGTTCAAACCTGTGTCCTCAATTCAACTAATCCAGTTGCTCAAATATACAGAAATTGATCCCAGTTAAGTACAGTCTCGTGGGAGATTGCTGAAGCACTGCCCAACCCATTTTCTCAAACCTTTCATTGTTTCCTGGGAAGTATGTGGTCAGACAGTGATCTACCTTATGATGATCAAATATTTTCCTGGCTATTGGATTAAAAAACTGAAATATTCTGTGCTTGATTATAAACATACGAAGGGGGACCCAAAAATAACCGGAAACGACCTGTTGCGCGCACATGCTTTGTAGTTACGAGTTGTGCTGCTAGGTGGTGTTAGCTGGGGATCTCCCGCGACTGTTAGTGAGCTGGCGTCAGTCTGAGTTAAGTGGTTTGTCTGTGGTGCTCTGTTGTGTGCGTTCCTGTTTCAACCCTTTGGCGATTAGTGAGATGGCCGACCAGAAGGAACAAAGAGTGTGCATGAAATTTTGCTATCTGTTAGGGAAAACTGCACTTCACTCTTCAAGTCGCGGCAAACATTCACGCGGTTTTCTCTTTGGTTATCTCCGAGCAAGCGAGGAACAAATTTTGCAGACACCCGTCTCATGTGCAAACCTTCGGTTAAAATTCGCTGGACCATGCTCCATGAGATGTTCGTTTCCTCAGANACTCGTAACGACAAAGCATGCGCACGCAACAGGTCTTTTCCGGTTATTTTTGGGTCCCCCCTTGTACATCATTCCCCCCACAAACATCAGCATTATTTTCATAAAGGGAAACTGTTTTATTTCTTATTGAAAGTGGTGTTCCATTTGTTCAACCAACAAATGGACCACTTTAATATCTCTTATTTTGGTCAGTTGCTTAGAAATGCTCCCCAGATGGGAGGGATGTCTCAGTGCAAAGCTTTTCCTCCAAAAGCCCACTCTG
>NW_019737422.1:53040-66602 GCF_002891405.2 Cryptotermes secundus
GGAACATCTGAAAGGATGACAAACAGAGCAATGGTCCACCTAAGCCAAGGTGTGAGGTATCATGCTGAGGGCTGCATGGCACTGGGGTGGAAATTTGCCAGTGTCGTTAATGGTCCCCTTGGGGCACCAGGCAGCATTCCATTGTACTCATGCCTTCAACCCATATGGGGGTGCTGCGGATGGTGGCATTTTAAATCTCCTTTACTTGTATTGTATATGGATACCGAAGAAAATAAATCTGGTTTGAAAGACTCTAAAAGAAAGGACTCCCTTACAGGGAGATCCCTATAAGAAACACTTCAGCAGAGGGCTTGGAGCTCTGGTGCACCATCAAGGGACACTGACACAACCAGTGAACCTGCTGTTGAGGTTTCAGCCAAGGGCAAGGACGAACCAGTAGTGAGACACCTGCCCACAGAAAAGTAACACCAAGGACCTCTTTCTAGGGAGCTAGCAGTTCTAGCACATGTGCAGAAGGAGAGTGTCTAAAACACCTAGCTTCAGTTAATAGGCAGGTTCCACCTAGCAAAGACAAAATTGTGTGTATGTGCTAGATGGAAAGTAAAAAAAAATCATTGACAAGCCAAGCAGGAACCAGTGGTACCCAGCAACTGGGAAACCTGGGCATGTCTAACCATGGAGAAACCCTGACCAGGAGTACTAAGAATCCAGAAAGGGTCAAACCTCCAAAAAGGCACAGGGACTAGGTGACCAAGGACCTATAAGGAGGCTCTGACAAACATCAAGATAGAGCTATCTTCAAGGAAAACTATCCTGAAGATAAGCTGACAAGAAGATGAACAAGTTCTCATCCTCAAAGAACTGGGAAGAATATTCCTGGGACTCCAAAAGGAGACCTACCACACCTGAGGTCCCTCAGTCTGGAGGAAGGTGCACTTATTTATGCATGTGCTGACCAACAGTCTGGTTAATGGTTCATCAAGGCCATTGACAATCACTGGTTGGGATCAGGGACCTGGCTGAAGGCTACAGATGCCATGAACCTCTCGAAACATGTCAGTGGTGGTTCTCGGGACAAAGGACGAGGCTGCAAAAAGTTCTGATGAGCTTCTGAAGTGGATTAATGTCTGCAACCCGGGGTTTCATACTAAGCACTGGAGGGTGCTAGATAGGCTGCCTGAGCTAAAAGGCCAGAGTCTTACCCTTATTATAGAGTGGGATTTCTACAAAATCAAGGAGACAGGCTCTAAAATTTTCACATAAGCCTGTTGAAGTCCTCAGTGATCCTGAAGCAGACCCCAGATTTGAATAAGGAGGTGCAAAGAGCCCAGCATCCTCTGGAACTGCTGCTGAGGAGGGTAGCACTACTATGCCCCCCATTCTGAGACTAAGATCACTGAATGGAGGAGGGCAATAGGAATAGTGGGGGAGCCCAAACTGCTGAAAACGGAGAATGGAAGGGAAGGGGATGATGGAACAGCCCCCCCCCCCNAGATGAAAGAGTAGGCAGAAGGGGGGGGGGAGAACCTAACACCATGAAATTCATTCAAATTAACTTACACCACAGCAAAGCAGCTACTGCAGTCTTATGTCAACAGTTTGCTATGGGAAAGGCAGTTAGCACTTCTTCAGGAAAAGAGATCTAACTAGCTCACGGTGAACAACTTTTCTGTTGCCCCCATTAGTAATGCAAGGTCCTTTATTTATGTCATGAACCATACTAATGCCCTGTCTTTGTTGGAGTTATGTTGTAGGGAGGCAACATTGGTGAGGATGACATACATAAAGGTAGCTGTGAGGAACTAACCATCACTTCAGCATACCTTCCACATGATTCATATAAACCACTGCCAAATAAGGAACTGAGGGACGTCATGTAATACTGGTGCAGCAGGAGAAAGCATTTCATCATTTGATGTGATACACATACACACCACATATTATGGGGGAGCACAGGAACCAATCTGAGAGAATTGATTTGACACTAGGGATCAAACAAATAAGAAACCTGGTAAGTAACTGACATGTATCTGATGAGCCATCTTTGCCAGACCACAGGTATATCATCATCATCATCATCATCATCATCAGTAATGTCAAGACGACAGGTCCACAGTCTCTTCCAAAACAATTCCTCCACTTATTGCGATCTGGAGCTTTCTCCTTCAAATGACAGTATCCTCTTCTGTCCCCAAGGTCATCCAGCATCATCTTACGTCTTCTTGTCACTTCTATCCGCCCCTCTATCTTTCCTTCAATAACTTCTTTTAGAAGGCAGTTTCTGCGTAAAACATGACCAATCCAATTAGCCTTCCATTTTCTTATTTCGTGTAGATATTCCTCTGCTCACTGACTCTAGTTAACACTTCTTCATTTCTCACATAATCTGTCCAACTGATCTTCTCCATCCTTCTCCAACACCACATTTCTAAGCTTTCCAGATGTTTCTGATCTATTGCCCTAAGTGTCCAAGTTTCAGCCCCATAGAAAGACATGCTCTAAACGTAGCATTTCCCTAGTTTCTTTCTCAAATTTAAGTCCAATTTGCTGGTAAAAAGATTCTTCTTCTTGCTAAATGCAGCTTTTGCCATGGCAATCCTGGATTTAATTTCACTAGTACACCTTCCATCATCTGTTAACTTGCTACCCAAATATTTAAAACATTTCACATTCTCCAGTTGTTTTTCGTCTATCTTTATTGTTACTGGGGTTGGTTGTCTCGAAATTTTCATTACTTTTGTTTTCTCCACATTGATTTCCATGCTATAGCACCTTCGAATTTCAATTAGTCTATTGTTGTGGAGTGAAGGCCAACCCCCGGTAATATGTTAACATAGTATTAACATTTTCGTATTTTAGGGAAAAATATTTGTTAGGATAGATTTGGTTTTGGGAAATATTTGTAAGAGGTACGAAAGCGGATGTAAGAGAGGTTAACAACTTAAAGGAATTTCTGCGTATGGATTTATACGGACATTGGCTGCCACGCGGGAATGTCCAGTCAGCAGAATGACGTTGAATGTATATCGAATGGCTAACTACAGAATTTACACTTGTGTGATGGGGGGACGTTTGGAGGTAAAAGTGTCAGCCAAACGGTTTAGCAGTAGAAGGGGGTGTATCCCCTTAGGATCCCAGCTAACGAGATCACCCACCTTGGGATAAGACGTCATTGGAGGCGGACTTGCACCCTCCGGGAAAATAATGAGTAAGCATAAATAGGGGTATATAACCCCGAGACCAAATTAGGAGGGGGATTATTCTAACAGTAATTTTGGCCAGTTGCGGCCGAAGGCCCTGTCCAAATGGACACCGACTCGACACCCGGCAACGCCATCCGTCTGCAGACTCAACGCAAAGTAAGTGGAAGCTACTCTTATCGCCATGCGCAATAAATATTATTAAAGTCTAACTCCTCCAAGGGGCTTGAGTTAGGGACGTAGAAAAAGTGTACAGGGCGTAAGAATGATCAACCGAGTGATGCGAGGTAGCCAAGTGTAATGTGTAACCCGACACCAGTCGGCCCTTTCAGTGTGAGAATTCCAAATGTATATAACTGTATATTGATTGTGTTTTACTAATATAGGGTAGCATAGGGTGAGGATGTTGGTTTTTGTTGTGATTTTCTCCCTTTCCACATTTCGCACCTGCGCCCTCCTGACAAGCCCGGTGAACAGTCAGCCCCTAGCCACGAAGCAACGATAGAGAAAGCTATTCAGACGTTTCCTTAGTCCTACCCCTGTGACGGCAAGAGAGAAGGTGACAGTGGGGATTACCAATCCACCCCTGTCGTAAGGATCTAAGAACATAACAGTGGTGGAAGCGGTGGGGATACCTTCACGCCCCACCCCACCACGACATAACAATGGTGGCAGCGGTGGGATCTTTGAACCCAACTCCAAGAGGGAGATGAGGNGTCACCGAGCCTATCCAGAGCTTCCTTGGTAAGGCATTCGCTGTACAAGTTGAACAGAATTGGTGATAAACAGCATCTTTGTTGAACTCCTCTTCCAATCTGGACACTTCTTGTCTCCCCTCTGTCCAGTCGTACTCTAACTTTCTGATCCATGTACAATTTGCTAATCAATCTTTTTTCACGCTAATGGATACCTGTTTCCTTTAGGATCTGCATTAATTTGGTCCAGTTTACACGGTCAAATGCCTTCTGCCAGTCTATGAAGCAAACACACAGTTCTTCATCTATCTCCAAAGTTCGTTCTGCTATAATTCTCATCATCCCAATTGCATCCCTGGTTCCTTTTCCTCTTCTAAATCCAAACTGATCTTCTCCAAGTATATCCTCTATTTTCCTTTCAATTCTTCTTTTAAGTATCTTTGCTACTATCTTTGCTGTATGTGCAATAAGGCTTATTGTGCGATGGTCGCTGCATTTTGTAGCTTTTGTCTGTTTCTTTAAGGCAATCATTGTCACTTCTGTAAAGTCCTTGGACCACTCTCCAATTTCATATATGGTGTTCATTAGTTTTGTCAGTGTTTTCAAACCACCTTGTCCCAGTAACTTAAGCACATCTCCAGGTACATCATCATCTCCTGTAGCCTTTCCCTTCCTCATTTCCTTGATAGCTTTTTCCACCTCACTCTCGTCTGTATCTACTACTTCTTCCGGTTCAACTTCTAAGGTTTCTGGCCGATTAGGTCGATCATATAGTTCTGTAATATAATTTTCCCAAATTTTCAGTACTTCACTCTGATCTACTATTCTATATATGCTTTCAAATAGGTAACATAGTTATAACTTGAATTATTTTTAGGGATCCTAAGAGAATCAACTGGGAGTCATGAAAAGACAACCAAAGTGCAAATGTTGAGACCACATCATGAAAAATTCACATGATACGAGACAGGCTGTTGACCAGCTGCAAAAAGCCATCATCTTGTCCTATCATACCAACTGTCCAGCCACGAACACTCACTCACCAAGGAAAGTACCTTGGTGGAGTAAAATGCTGAATGGGCTGAGGGCCAAAACAAGAAAGCTATTTAATATAGCTAAAAGGACATGACGCTCAGACACTTATATAGAGGCCCTCACCTTTTACAATTTCTTCATCACTTTTGCTTTCACATCTACTGACAAAAAATGGGTTCCTTTGAGCACCGACTTGATTTTTTGGAAGAGGAAGAAATCGCAGGGAGCCAGGTCTGGCGAATAGGGTGGGTGCTCAAGCACAGTGATGTGATTAGCTAAAAACTGCTTCACAGACAAAGTGTTATGGGCTGGCATGCTGTTTTGATGCAACCGTTTCTCCATAATTCTGGTGGTTTCCTTCTCATGAGTTTATGCAATTTCATCAAGACTTCAAGGTAACAATACTGATTTACCATCCGGCTGCTGGGAACCCACTCTGTCATTACAGTACCCTGGATATCAAAGAAAACACATCAGCATGCCCTTGAACTTCAAACAATTCTTGGATGCTTTGTGCCATTCAAAAATACATGCACAAGACATGCACTCTTCACTGTAAGCCTCAGCCAGTAATTGAAAAGTTTCCATCATGGATTTCTTCAGTTTCACAAGAAACTTTATGTTAACACACTGTTCACTCTTTCACTCCAACATTTTCCAACCAAGGGTAAAAAAACATCCATATCTGAACACACGTCCACTCATACTGAGTAGAGCTATGGAGTTGAGTGTTGTCTCATTGTGACAGGTTAGAAAATGTGTTATAACCTTCTCTTTGTCTTTCCCCTCCCATTCTCGGTTCCCAAACTATAGGGTTTGCTTAGTGAGGGGGGGAGTCCTAATTGGGTCCCCTCAGCACTGCGGCCGCTGATTGGCCTATTGTAGCCTGCCTCGGGTGATTATGATGATGGAGAATTTGGTGGAATGAAGATTGGCAGGGGAAACCGAAGTACTCGGAGAAAACCCACTGCAGCGCCACTTTTTCCACAACAAATCCCACTTGACCAGACCTGGATTTGAACCCAAGCCGTCGCAGTGGGAAGCCGCAACTAACCACCTGAGCTATGGCGTGGCCCCAAGCTATAGGATTAGTCTCGTTTTTTGTGTGTCTGACCATGTACTTTTCCAGTGCAGTGTTGATTGATTATTCAAATGACTGACATGACAGCAGAATCTTGATGTATGCAGAAGCAAAAGGAACAGGGAAGACTGGATTCTGGCCAGGATGTAGTTAATAAATCCAAAATTAAACGAGCATTAAGTATCTGTAAACCACTCCAATCAGAGGGAACAGATGATATTCTGCCAGCATTCCTGCAGCAAGGGATGAAGCACCTAGTTCCATACCTGTGCTGCATATTAAGAGCCTGCCTGGCATATGGAGGGACATATCCCCATGGCCTGGAGACAAGAGTGACATTCATACCAAAGCCTGGGAAATCTGATTATACTGAGGCTAAGGCTTATTGTCCTACCAGCCTGCCACCTTTCCTTTTGAAGATAATAGAGAAGATAGTGGACAGGCATATTATGGACTGTGTATTGAAGGAGCATCCTCTGCATCAAAATCAACATGACTACCAAACTGAAAAATCAACAAAAATGCACTTCACAATGTGGCAACATGCACAGAAAGTGCTACTGAATACAAGAAAAATCCATAGAAGCATTCCTTTATAGGAGTTTCTGACAGAACAGGCTGCTGGAAGGCATGGCACTGAGTCCACCATTTATAGGTGGATCTGCTCCACGATGAAAGGTGGAAATATAACAATTACATTATGAGGATATAACCTGAGGGGGTCCACAAATATGGGATGTCTTCAGGAGGGTATGCTTTTGCCTCTACTAAGAAGCCTGGTTGTGGTTGAACTTTGATAGGCGCTCAGTGGTAATGATTATTATACAGTAGGTTATGCCAAAGATACTGCAGTCCTAATCAGTGGGAAAACCCTCAGACTATCAGAGGTTTTACAAATATGTCACAATACCTTATACAATGAAGAGGGATATAAGGGGACTTAAGGAACCAATGCTCTTCACTAAAACAATCCAGGGGTCCAGTGGGGTTAAGTACTTTGGACTAACTTTAGACAAGGGACTGACAAGGAAACAGCAGCTGAATAAGGTAATAAACAAGATCTACAGAGTCTTTTGGACTTGCAGAAGAATGTTTGGGGAATCTGAGGACTGAGACCAAAGGCTATGCATTGGATATACACCACGACTGTGAGACCCACAGCCGCCTATCCTGCCATCATGTAGTGGTCTAGGGTTAAATTCACAAGCAGAGCTGAACTTAGCAAACTACAGAGGCTGGCCTGCTTGGGTTTACTGGAGAAATGAGGACAGCTCCTACAGCTGCAATTGAGGTCCTCCCTGGACTCTCCCCACTGCACTTGCAGTTAGAGGTAGTGACCAGAGCAGGAATCCTAGACCCCACTGCAATAAACACTGAAAACTCAAATCCAAAGGATATGGGCATACATACATGCCTCAAGGCATGAAAGAACCCCTCCTATAGATGGGGACTGATAAAATGATACTGGGACATGTCTATGACAAGCCTTTCACAGTCAGATTCTGATAGAAGTGAATGGAAAGATAGGTTTCAACCAAACCGGAAAGGGGGACTAGTCTGGTACTCAGATGGTTCTGAGACAAAATAAAGGCACTGGTTTTGGGATATATGGTTATGTTACATGGACAAAGCTTAGCTTTAGCCTTGGAAAATACACCACAGTATTCCAGACAGAAGTGTATACCACTAAGGGATGAGCAGTGGGGAATCTAGACAGGGGTTATAAACATCTATATTCTATAAGATAATGAAGCTGCAATTAAAGCACTTGAAAATTACCAGAACAACTCAGAACTGGCCTGGGACTGCCATCAATCCCTCAAAAAACTGGCTGAACATAATAGACTTCAACTTATATGGGTGCTGGGTCACAGGGTCATCAAAGATAATGAAACTGCTGATCAATTGGCAAGATTTGGATCTGAATGTCCTTTTATAGGACCTGAACCACTCTGCAACCTCCCAACAGAGATTGCCAAGAAGGCTGCCAGGGACTGAACAAACAGAAACCATAAAAAATCGTGGGATTCCTTAACAGAACCCACACATGCAAAGAGTTTCCTGCAAGGGTCCTCTGCCAGTCAAACTAAGATGTACTGAAACTAATTAGAAATCAGTTACAGTGGGTGAAAGGACTACTTACAGGACACTGTCACCTGAAAGGACATATTTTCAAAATGGGATTCATCAATAATCCCACTCATGAAAGGTGCCCAGAAAAAGATGAATCAGCCACACATGTCATATGTGATTGCAAGGCCACAGCTTACTTAACATTGTCACCTGGGACACCACTTCATGGAACCAGGAGACTACAAAAACACCCCTTTAAGTACGATATTACACTCTATCTGAAGTGTAGGATTGTTGAAGGGTTCAAACAGGGTGGGATGCACAACAGATCACAATGGCCACAGTGCAAGGATCGGTCAAGGCCTACCCCTTATTTATTCATTTATTCATTCATTCATTCATTCATTCATTCATTCAAATGCAAGTTTTGAGAACAAGACAGATGCACAGCTCAGTTATCCCCCCTGACTACTGAACTCAAACTACAAGCATACTGACCAGAGAAAAATGAAAGTATAAAGTATTTTTTTATTGCTAGTGGGGTGGGACTAAGACCCTTGTACTGCGGCCACTTCTGGCCTATTGTACCAGCCCCAGATGATAGGTGAGGTAGATTGTGGAGCAATTGGTGGAATGAAGATTGGCAGGGGAAACCGAAGTGCTCAGAGAAAACCTGCCCCAGCACCACTTTGTCCACCACAAATCCCACTTGACCAGACCCGGGATCGAACCAAAGTATAAAGTAACAAACATGTCTAATAAATAACAAAATAATAATTAAAAAAGACCCTTGAAGAGTGTGCATAAACATAAATATAAAAAATAATAAGTGAGTTTGATTTGATTTGTAGTGATGTTTACCCTCTGAAGATGGTCCACAGAGGCCGAAACATGTAAGGGTGTTAAGTTTTTATGTAGTAAAAGACTTACAGGTCACATTGGACGGAGTGTTTTATAATTTGTAATAAGTGGAAAACACATAAAGGAGTACAGCCAACCCCAAAATACTGTGTATAATAATTACACCTTAGGCAATGATAATGTCAAGGAAAATGTAACGAATTAATCATTGTTATAAACATTTGGAGAATCATGAGCAGTGATGAATGATCCAGTGAGGCAAATAGTGTCACTGCCACGGTCTCCATCACATTTTTTCCAAGATTTGCAGAAAATTTGATTTACACTCTTTGTCAGATCCATCGCAAAATTCAGTCAGGCCAGATACATGACTCCAATTAAAAGGATGTAAAAAATCAGCATGTCCAACCTGCTGTGTGAAATTTTGTACACTGACTCCCAAGATATGCTAGTACTACCATCTACCATTGCATTGTGCTACTACAACTGTTTTACAGATGGCAGCATCAGTCCCAGAAATTATGGATACCACCTCGTATTCCAGGAATCACCACATGTTACAAATTATGTGACAGTTTCACTGTTACCTTCAAAAGCTGGTGTTCATTAGAGACATCCAGTACCATTGAACTAAGAACGTTCAACAGAGTCTCTGGTGGCACATGAAGGAACTCCTCCTCCTCCATCACAGATTTGAAGTTGTGAAGTATATAACGAAATGCTTTGTGTGCTATGTCACTATAACTGCATAAAGTGGCATGCACATATGCTGAGAAGCAATTGCTGGTGTTCAACGTTGACAACAAGTAAATTGAACATGCCATTCGTATGGCCGACACTTGCAAAAGTTCTGCTATTTCCATTATCAGATACACATTTTCTTCTGTCACCTATAATTAACATACAAACATTTTCTCTGAGCAATGATATAAAATATTAACATGTTGAAGCTGGTACCATTTGCACACCCCTTTCTCTTGTGCTGGAGGGTTTCAAGGTGCACAGAATAAAATCATCATTTTGTCACTTCTGGTATATAAATTGTGAAATTTTTGCACAAGTAAGGAATATGTTTCACTGACATGCAGAATAAAAAAATCAAAGGCAGTTATGTTCAAATACAGAGCAGTATCAAAGATGTAAATATTCTGAGATAAACTCTGACTGTATACTGATGAGGCACACTTTATGATTTCAAAGATTTATAACAGCACTCATATTACTAATGGAAATGTTTGTAGTGTCACCATACAGATTTCATATGACAAATTTAAAATTATTAGTCAGTTAACAGCATAACACCAAAACATTTTCCACAGTCACTGTGTTGTAATTTCACATTCTCTTAAGAAATAATATTTTATGTTTTTTTATTATTATTGGTTCTGTCACCACAATTTGTGTATAAACTTTATATATTATTTTATAACATGTTTCAACTCTTTAGATCAATCATCAGGTAAAATATGTTTATTTATTCTCTTCTTTGCTGCTATTATCCCTTACACTGACCAATGTTTACAACTGTGGGAGGTCATACATGTTATTTGTCAATGTCAATGCTAACATACAAAACTATATGCAAAACATTAAAATATTAAAGTACTAAATTATTAAAATGTTTCATTTGTTGTGGTGTTGTGCGTGTTTATGATTCTTTTCCTCTTTTACGTTGATCTGGTTGTGAAAGGTGTGTCTGCATGAGTCAACAAGATCAACCTACTACAAGAGAAAAAGAAACATAAACACAAACAATTCCCACATATCACATGGAATACATAAATCTAAAAACCAACACAAAACCAATATTTCAATTCATATAAGACGAGACCACTTCTGCTGTGACAAACAAACAACACTACTTAATAACACCATCAACAACAGTAAAACCATTAATATTTTACTATTTTAACATATAATGTTATATGCTGGAATTGAAGAAACTTCTGCAGCAATCCAGTAATAAACATTATTTAACAACACTGAAACAAATGAAATATTTCAACAATTTAGTACTTCAGTATTTTCATGTTCTGCACCTAATTGTATATTTTAGCATTAACACTGACAAATATCATGTATGACCTCCCCCAGCTGTAAACATTGGTCAATGTAGGGGAAAACAGCAGCAAGGTGTAAATATTTTACTTGATGGCCATAAGGGGCTGAAACATGTTGAAAAATAATATATAAAGTTTATACACAAACTGTGGTGATGGCACCAATGATAAGTTGTTCATGCACAATGTAATGCTGAAATAACATATACAGGGTTATTCAAAAAGAATGAACCAATTTCATGACGCATTGCTTCAGTTCTCAAGCATCATCATGGAATGAGTCAGTGACCATTTGAAAGAGGAGTTATCTAAGTTGTGAATGGCTGCCACAGGGGCGCTGAAGTCGTGTCGTTCTTCCGGCAACGTTCAGTTGTTCGTTTACCCTTGGAATGGCGAGTCCTCAGCAAAAGGCGTTCTGCGTTCTCGAGTTCGCGAAAACAAATTCGGTTGTCACAGTGCAGCGTGCTTTTTGAAGGCGATTCGGCATTAATCCGCCCGGTCCTAAGAACATTCGACGGTTTCGACAGTTTCAAGAGAATGAGTGTCTGTGTAAAGGAAAAGTCCAGGTCGACCACGAGTCTCGGAGGAACAAGTGGCGAGAATCCGAGCTGCGTTTGAGAGGAGCCCATGGAAGTCAACAAATCGAGCCAGCCGTGAGCTTACGATCCCTCAATTCACTGTCTGGCGTGTGCTAACAGTAGGACTACATTTGAAACCATACAGACTGCAGCTCGTTCAGGCACTTACCAATGATGACAAAAGGAAGCGGGTGGAATTTTGCGATTCGATGCTGGAGATGATGGAAGACGAAACCTTCATTTCACGCTTAATTTTTAGTGATGAAGCGACTTTTCACTTGAGCTGCACAGTCAATCGTCACAATGTGCGTATTTGGGGAACAGAGCACCCACATGAAACAGTTGAGCAGGAAAGAGATTCCCCTAAGGTGAACGTCTTCTGTGCTGTCTCAAGACAAGGTTTATGGTCCCTTTTTCTTTGAAGGAAACACCGTTACAGGCCAAATGTATTTCGATATGCTCCAAAACTGGCTCTTCACTTAACTTCAAGCAGATTCGCATGACTTCATTTTTCAACAAGATGGAGCACCGCCCCATTGGCACCTGATGGTTCGAGCTTTTTTAAATGAATAAGTGCCCCAGCGATGGATTGGTCGGAAGGGGACCCAAGACCTTGCTCTTTGTGCTTGGCGTGCGAGATCCCCAGACCTCACAGTGTGTGATTTCTTCTTGTGGGGATATGTAAAAGATTACGTTTATGTTCCACCGCTACTCACTAACCTCGATGACCTTAAATATCGAATAACGACAGCGATTAACTCAGTGCATTGTGATATGCTGATAGGCGCCTGGGAGGAATTCTCTTATCGCATTGATGTTGCCCGTACTGCAGGTGGTGGCCACATTGAACACTTCTAAGACAGGAAATAAAAGTTTATTGTGAGTAGAATACTTGTGACTAGGCTGGAGTTTTGTGTTACTTTCCTTTAATAAAATATTGCGTAATAAAATCGGTTCATTCTTTTTGAATAACCCTGTATATTGTGACGTGGATGGCGCAACAGGAAGTAGGGGTCACGTGAACTCTGCGGTCTCGCGAGTGACATCACATACCCCCACTCCTTCTGTCATTGCGCGGCGCTCAGTAACCCACCCCCCGCGGTAACGTAACAACATAGGAGCCGCTGTCACTGCTACGGTAACAGGCCAGTAAACCCCCCCCAAGCGGTGACATAACAGGGGACACCGCTGTTAACACGGGGCAACAGGGAACGGTATAAGAAGCTGGCTGAGCGGTGTATGATCTGGAGTGACAGAGTGTGGAGAGCTGAGAGCAGTGGAAGTAATTGTGTAACTGTGAATTGTATAAGTGTATGAGCGAATGTGAAATAAATTTGCTATATTCAATACAGTGTGAAGTTATTTGTTGCGTTATATACCCAACATGTGACAATATATTGTAACGTGTTTACGTTACTGAATACGCCGTAGAGATCGTTAACTGGTTTATTGAACAATCTACAAATATCGGCTACAACTAATTATCACAATGTCACGGGTTTCCACAGTTTACAAACCCTACAACAAAATATCTTAACACAGTCTTCACTTGTCTTCACGTATTAATAACGCGGGAGCTATACAAGTCTCCCTGAAATACACACTCCGAGTATAACTTTACTACAGCAATCACTATGTCTGGAAAGCACACAATAAGTCTTCCGCTCGCTGACTTCTTCGTTATCGCACACTCGCAGGCTGCTATGTTTCAACTGTCCTGTTAGCTGCTGTGGAGTCCACTTATATAGCAGCAGTGCTTACCGGTTGCGTAATGAGTACCACGTCACAGTAGGAAATTGATTACGGGTACGTTAGCGTGGCGCGTTACGTCACCGCTGTTGACTAGCATTGCGTAGTTACCAGGTTACGGGGCTCTGGTATCTTCGGCTCCGCTCGTGACGTCACCGCGGCGAGCGTGGCGGGGTGATGTCTCGCCTGTTACGCGAGCGTTACGCCACCGCTGAGGGGTGGGAGGGGAGCGCTGATTCACCAGCCGCGTCACTGCTGGTGTGGGGGGG